>NW_009942862.1:814-1101 GCF_000696875.1 Nestor notabilis | reverse complement strand
ACCTATAGATATCCCATAGACACCCTATAGCAAACCTTGAACACCCTGTAGTGAGCCACGGCCACCCATAGACACCCCATAGAGACCCACAGCAACTGCTGGATATGCTATAGACCCACACCTGGCCCCATGACAACTCTTACGACTTACGGTGTCATGACGTCACCAGGACTGGGACGACATCATCGTCAAGCACCATGGTGCCCCATAGAGCCACCACTAGCTCTGCCCCCCATCAGTACCCCCACACCAATCGGCTTCTTATTTCCTTTCATTCATTTTTATGA
>NW_009942862.1:0-316 GCF_000696875.1 Nestor notabilis | reverse complement strand
AGACGGCACCAGCAGCAGAATCGGTATACATGTCACCCAGTAGAGACCCCACTGCCCCCCGTGGCCCATAAGTGCCCCAACACCCATGATATTTTTTATTCAATTTCATTTTTATTCACTTTTTCATAATTTAGTATCGCTTTTATTCACTTTTTGTTGAATTTCTTCAGTTTAACTCACTTTTTATTTGGTTCTTAGTCACTTTTTGTTCACTTTTATCGAAGTTGTGCTCGGGTTGATTGACGGTTTGTTCCCTTTTTAACCACATGATGATGTGTCTGGGCCGGCTGCGAGGCCAAGGCGGGGTTAATAAAGG
>NW_009942861.1:0-4318 GCF_000696875.1 Nestor notabilis | reverse complement strand
TGGAGCAAGCCCAGAGGAGGGCCACGACGATAATCACGGGGCTGTTGGAGCACCTCCCTTATGAAGACAGGCTGAGAAAGTTGGGGCTGTTCAGCCTGGAGAAGAGAAGACTGTGTAGAGACCTCGTAGCAGCTTCCAGTATCTGAAAGGGGCCTATAAGGATGTTGGGGAGGGACTCTTCATTAGGGACTGCAGTGGTAGGACAAGGGGTAATGTGGTCAAACTTAAACAGGGTAAGTTTAGATGAGACATAAGGAAGAAGTTCTTTACAGTGAGGGTGGTGAGGCACTGGAATGGGTTGCCCAAAGAAGTGGTGAATGCTCCATCCCTGGTGGTGTTCAAGACCAGGTTGGACAGAGCCTTTGGCAACATGGTTTAGTGCAAGGTGTCCTTGCCCATGGCAGGGGGGTTGGAACTTTCCAACCCTAACTATTCTATGAGTCTATGATTCTATGATTTCGCACTCTGGTTTAGTGTTCAATGTCCTTTATCACAGGACTTTGCTCTAGTTAACTGTTAACTTGCATCTCCCTTTGGCCATGACATTTCATGTATTTGCAGTCTCCTGAACTACACTAATCAATATAGGGATGCTGCGAAAGCTTGAGGTAAGCCTGTGACAGGAGCTAAAACTGTTTATTTTAAGTTCTTTTCCACAGTGAAAAAAGAAACCAAACACAAAATTGTTCAGTACAATTTTCCCATAGTAAGTTCCTGGCACCCAAAAGTAAAGCAAACAAGCGGAAAAAAAAAAAAGAGAAACAGTATTAAAAACAGGGTAAACTTTTGAGGGACTTTGATTGGTAGATTCCCCTTAGCATTGCCCAACAATGTGCTTGTCCACTGGCACAGGACAAGGAAGAGGCCACACAGCTGCACAGACCCCTTTCTCCATACTCAAACATACGCATGGCATCTGTACCCTGCCCCGTGGTCTGTCTATCAGATTATTTCTTCTGCATATTGAGAAGGAAGAAGACAGGTGGTTGTTGTGTCTTCTTAAGGAAAAAGCTCAGATAGTCAATAGAATAGGGCTTTGGTAAGTTGAGTAGATACTAATTTATTCTACTGTCCATTTAAAGTCCAGTCTCACAGTAATGGATAGACAGCATAACATATGCGACAAACACATACTACATTGCGACAAGACTTAAAGATCAGGGTTTTTTGTTCCTTGATTATTTGGAAAGTGCTGTCAACATGTAGCTTACTAAAATCCTAAGAGGAAGGGCTGAGCTTTCATTAGTGATTATACTTAGCACAGCACTTGTATTTGAATCCTGCACCTACACACGCATCCTGTTCTTTCAGAAAGATTTCCTCACATGCTGTTATTTATATTTTTAAATGCTTTATAACATTTTCTCTTCATTCTCTAAAATGTTTCTTCCTTTTCCTGAACGGCAGTTTGTGTTTAATGCTTCATGCAGTCAGCGACACACCCTGCACAATACAACACATAATCAAGTAAACACGCCCTGCAAAGCAATGCACTCACTTTGGTCCCCAACCCACCCTGACACAAGTGCTGTAAGCGTATGCTGTGAACAAATGAGCAAGGGTAAAACGTCGTGGTGTACAATGTCCCAAACAAAAAGCTTCAGTTCAGCTGCGAGCAAATGCACCTCAGCAGCAGCAGCAGGGGCATAAGTGAATAAGCATTGCACCTTCCTTAGCAGTCACTGCGCATTCCCAATTGATGAACGAAACCTAATTGACCTGCATGTACCCAGCTTCACCTTTAGCAAACAATGCTGCTCGTGACACAGTCTCAGCCCTTACAATATGTTCCCAATGCAAGAAGTGCAGCATGAGCCAGAGGCTAACATAAAACTCAGCCGTGTGTAATGAATCACAAACAAAACAAAAGAAGAAATCATACATGACTGTTACAGGGTATTATCCAAAACCACACTGAACAGGTAAGGATCAAGGTTACACTTTTCTGGGGAAAAGGAAATTCTGAGATTGCAAAATGGAGATAATAAAAATTATGAAGGATTAATATGAGCTTTATTAAGCTAAAACTAAAGATTAGCGTATCATCTGGATATTAGGAATATCTAGGAAACCTGGACAGAATACATTTCAGGTGAATGAATGAATTTATGGAATAAAGATAATTCAAATAAAGCACTTTTTGGCCACTTTTTTTTTTTTTTTAATAGGAAGAAGGTAGCAGTTTTGTTGTTGTGAGGCATTACTTAGGAATCCAGATATAGTCATCCATTATCTGACTTATCCAGAAGAAATGAACTGCAATGATAAAAATATTCTTTTTTTGCAAGGAGAATTAGAAATTAAAGGATTTGTTTGCTAATTTTAGAGCTGAAGCTGATCTTATTCTGTAGTCTTAGATGAATCAGTTAATCCTTCTGCTTCAGTTTCTTCACTGATAAAAGAGTTCTGAAAATATTTACTTACTGATTTCAGAGAAACAGTCTGGCTCAATTAATGTTCCTAACACAATTTAAAGAGAAACGATAGTTTCAGGCCTACTGTTGTCAGAAAAACGTTAGTTTATTGCTCATGTGAGAAAGAGTTAACTTTTAAATCGGGTGTCAGCATCAGTTTACTCATTCCAGTTCTAATGATGTGACAACCACCATGAAAAAACCCGTGCTTTTAGTTCCCATTCTAATACACAACATGATCTAAGCAGCCGCACCCAGCTGGACTGGGGACAAATTCCTGTTCTTATCTCAGGCTCACTAGAAGCCTTATGTAATTAAACAATATTGTGACGAGGGTCTTATCTCAGGGCATTAACTACTTCTTCCCTTGGCAAGGATGTAAGTGAGCTAGACCCAATTGGAAAGCTGTCCTGGCACTGCTCTGAGACCCATTACTTTCTTCAGAGTTTGACCTTTCAGTTGCAAATAAAATCTTCACAATGTGAAGCTCTCACTGTGTTGTGTTCCTGAGCCTCGAGCCTGCAAAAGGAATGACTCTTCAAGGCCACCTCAAGATTTGTCTACCCCACAAGTGAAGTGCTTTAGTAAACCACTTCAGCACTCTTCTGGCTCCTGAGAGAGTTGATGCCTTTGCACAAGACAGTTAATAATAGCTAATGATATAGGCGCCTTGCCAGGAGCCTAAGCGAGCACTTAGTTGTGTAACCAACTTGATAGGCACTGGTTTGTTTTGTTTTTTTCCACTACAGATAGTACCCGCTGGCTATGCCTGTGTAATTGGTTGACCTCATGACAGATGAGAATTGTCTCATTAATTTCAGTGGGTTGTTCAGTTTTGGAGCACAATGCAAAGAGCAGCAGGATTTCGTGGCTGATCTGTTAGCAATCTGCTGAATACGCTTGTATAATGCCGTTGGATAATTTAGATGTCTGAGATAAAAAAAAAAAAAAAAAGAAATCTATTAGGTATTTTTATCTATTCCCTGGGGGCTTCTGAGAGATTGTGCCTTGTTATCTCACCCTCCAGTTTAGCTTTCAATAGTCCCAGCATCAATTATTATCTCTTCTCTTGAAAGCCTATGGCACTGAATAACAGCTCTGACTCTTCAGTAGTTTTTCTCTGCTTGTTTCAATCTGGAGGTTTTTTTTTTTTTATCCAGGTATGGGCCTAGTTTCTGGGTGAAAGGAAAAAATTGAAAGATATGGGTCTCTAAGTGCAGAGATGATGACAGCAGGAGGAAGAGGAAGAAAGCTGCAAAATGAATTAGAAAAGCAGTAAGTTGCACACAGCATATTTAGATTGCTGTCATTTCCCTCTTTCTCTTACCCTGCTTTTAGACTTAAAAGGCAAGGGTAGCTGTATTTTACTCATGCACTGCAATGTAAAGTGGAGCATATGCAAGTGACAGAACTTCTTAATGTAACAGTGGGCACGCTACCTGCAGCAAAAAGTCCCTGACTGATGCTATTAGCTGGTGACATTAAGGGAAGGAGCCTGGGTGGTGTATGGAGCAGTGTGGGATTAGCCGCATGCGTTGCATTAAACATGGAAGGGATGCAGTGAGACAGAAGCATTCAGGCAAAACGGCAAGACTGCGGAAATGTCTCACCTAAAGAAGGGGGAGCTTTTTCTTAATTCCTTGGCCTCCAATAAAGCTGCAGAAAGACAGTCCAGAGCAAGTGGTCAAGTTGTGCTGGCACCAAGGAGTTATCCTCTACTGGGGAAGGTTGCGTGTGTCACTGGTGCAGGTCTCCTTCTTTTGTGGGCACTTTGAAGCATGCACCCTTCCCCAGTCTGTCACTGCAGACGAAACAGCCCGCGCTGCATTCACAGACATCCACTGTTATTACTGGGATGCTCAGAGCGCAACTGATGCCCAACACAACCTGAAGCACCGCATCTG
>NW_009942860.1:10773-36311 GCF_000696875.1 Nestor notabilis | reverse complement strand
GCTTAACACTTGCCCCCGTCCCCACTAACGAGCCAAGGGTGGGCAGAGGTCCCCAGCACCAAGCCCTCGTAACTATCTAGAATCGGGTCTGCTCTTCCTCGCTGTGGAATAGAGCCTCCTGGAGCTCCCTCAATACCTGTTTTGGGGAGAGGTGTCCTCGGACCCCAGTTTTTGAGGATTGTGAGAATAACCCTTACCACCTACTGCCCCCTGCTACTGAGGAAATTCTTCCCCCAAGCAGAGGAAGAGACAGTCCTTCCCCAGACCAGATAGTAACAGGGCAGTCTTCTCCGAAGAAACCCCATATGCCCAAGAGAGGCAGTCCCCAAGACAGAAATAAGCAGGAGTTCCAGATACTACCTAGTAATTTTGATTATTTATATCTGCTTAGCAGGCAACAGAGAAAGCAAATCAAGGGAGAGAAAGCAGAGACAGATTTAGATACTCTTCTTCCCTTTTCCAGTTGCTGTTAACCACTGGAGATAAAGGTAATTTCCAATACTGACCTCAGCCTTCTCCATCTCAAGGAAGATCCCTCATCCCCTAATCCAAACAGGGTTTTCTTCAGATATCCTGCGCAAGGAGAGAAGACGCATCTCCCAGTTCCAGGGAATGAAAAAGGCAGATTTTTGCTAGTAATATCCACAGAGATAGCAAGATTTAATTTTTTTTTTCCAGAGAAAGATATTTGTCCACACTTAAGGACAAGGTGCACCTAGAGGAAGGAGAAGAGAGATTTACAGGTAGGGACATTGGAGAAATTGATCTCTGAAATAATCTGAGAATCAGTGGAAAGGCTGTCTTCCAGGGAACACCGCTTTAGTAGTTAGCTGCCAAAGGGGAGAGAGGATCTCCATCCTGGGATAAAACCAGCAGGTTTAGGGGACTGACAGTCCCAGACGGATTGTTTTAATACTCAAGATCCTGATTTCATCCACAATCCCTTCGCCCTCAAAATATTTCTTGAAGACGCTCCTGGAATAACTGAAGCAACGCTCTGAGGATGGGTCTCAGAGAAGGAGCGTGAAGGGCAGCACCCCAGAAGCCAGCACTGAAGATAATCCACCTCCCACCAGAAAATCTTCCAGAGTGAGTGACCACATTATATCACCTCTCTATTCCTAGCTGTCCTTGTCTTTTGCCTTCTGTTCTTGTTTTCCATGTCTCTTCTCACTGTATCTGCTTTCCTTTTAATCTTTTCTCTCTCTTGTTTCTGAACCTCTCCCCAGGCTGCTTTTTTTTCTGTATGCCTTTCTTCATCTCTCTCATTTAGCTCCCTTATATGCTATATGGAATCGACCTGATTCTTTCCCTCACTATTTAGCTTACAGGAGACCTTAGCCCTATTTAATTGTAAGAAACCTCTTTGCTCCTTCACTTTTACTTTCTTTCACTGGCATATTCATACTAGACCCAGCTGTTATCATCTCCAATGTGAAATTAATTTATGTCATGTTGGGGTCATTGAGAAGGATAATCTGGGCCAAAAAGGCTTTGAGGAGGCAGAAGCAGTGATTTCTAGTGCTACTGTCCAAGGATGCTCTCGTGGGGTTGGAGTGTCAGTTGTTCTCCATGTGGGTCCTACTATGCTCGTAACTGTGGGAATAAAATCCTTGTGTGATGCAAACCTCGCTGTGCTTGGGGGCTGAACATTCAGATCCCAGTGCTAGTACTCTGAGATGTGTGTGTTAATGTACCTAAGGGCTGTGGGATGAATTCTGGAAGGAGTGCCCTTGAGACTGGGTTCTGTGGTGTTCAGGGGCCTGGGAATGAAAATCATGACAGTGCTGGTGGAAGCTGCTCTTAAAGCCAGAAGAAGCCATTCCATTGCCATTAGTCTTCATCTGTGTTTTATGCTGTGTTCAGGGGCTAGAAATGTTAATTCTAATGCTAGCGAGCCAAGCTGGCTGCTTTTTGTAAATGAGGCAGTTAATTTCCAATCACAAATGAGTATTCTGACACTAATGTAGTGATTTCTTGAGAAATCAAGTCCGAGGGGGACTTCATCTCAGATTAAGCCAGAGCAGATTCCTGTAGCTGAAGAATCATGCCTAAGGATATGTCACCCGAGATATTCCTGTGTCTGTTCTCCAGTGAGATAGCAGTGAGGAAATACAAGATCAAAGGGTCTTTGGCCAGGGCATGAACCCTTCTGGAGTCCATCTGGGAGCACAATGGTTAACTGGGAGTCCCTGAATAAGGAACTCCTTGGTGTAATTTGCTAGCAAGATCAGACAAAAGATGCCAAAGTGATTCCCAGTTTTGGCAGAGAATTTTGACAGTTATCCATAGCTTCAGAAGGTGCCTTTTTCTAAGGGTAGGCTGAACCATGAAGTGTACATATGTTCTGGGGGTACTGTTAGATGCCCTCCTACCTGTTGCCCTATAGTTATGCAATCAGCCTGTTTTTGAGTACAGCTGTGTTATCTAGCACAAGGGATGAGATAACTGAGGCATTTTGGCCTTTGTACGTTCAAGGGGATAACTGACTTTTTATACTCCTGAGGTTAATTTACCTCGTTCTGTCCCCCTTCTTCACAGTAATGACTTGACATTTTTCAAGTGCTTTTGGCTCTGGTGGATGCCAGGTCACTTCACAGAATATATATGCCAGCCTTACAGAATTCTGCTCTCCCACAATTATCTTGCTATATGTGAGATGGGTTGATTTGGGGTTTTTTTCTCATCTTCATTATTAATGATAAAGGGTAAGATTTTTGTATTAGTTGCCTGATCTTTATATATTCATGACAGACATACAAGGCTGAAAGTCATGTGCTGTAGAGTAATTGTTATTCATTTCTTAATTGCTGACAGGGCATTTGGTGCTGACTCGGACCACAAAATTAAGACAATCTCTGCTCTGATGATCTCGTAGTGTAAAACACAGCTATACAAAAGCTAGGACAAATTGATAAATTTAAGGAAGTGAATAATTTTAGACAGCATAGGTCTTTAGTGTGACCATGGTATTTCCATCAAATGTTTATACCACAGGTGAAAATGCAGTTTCCTCTGAGGTGGAATACTGCAGCTGTTCTGCACCATTTGTTTTATACAAAAGTATCCATACAAGAAAAAGGAAGAGTATTGTCTTCATAAATGTACAAGGTACTTATTAGACGTATTTAAATGAAAGTGTTATATCTTTAAGAGTTTACATTAAGCATATTAAACCCAAACACCTAAAATTAGACTTTAAAAACCACATTTGGGTACCTGAGTAAATAGCAAATTCTTCTAAATGCCCATAAACATAGAGTTGACTTCAACAGAAGCAATGAAGTCTTCAGCACTGGAGTAAACACACAGTTAGGCACATATGGGTTTGTAAATTTAAATTTGGACATTCATGCTTCCAAAAGTTGACTTTTTAAGTTGAAGCACTGTCATCCTGTCCTATGGGCACTCTGCTCCCATCTGAGAACTGTGAGTGTGGCATTTTTCAGGTCAAGCAATTAAGTGAAATTAAATGAGAAGGTCTGGAGAATGATGAGAAAAGGATTATGTTACTGAAAGATCATGAGGTTATATTATTGTTTATGTATGTGCTCTGTATGTTCTTGGGTTTTATATTGAAATCTGGTTCTGTAGGCAAGTTTCTAGGATAGAATAAGGAGTCAGAAAAGTTGGAATGAAATACAATAAACAGTTTCAGGTTAGATGTTATTTCCCAGTCCAAGGCAGGATTGTGACTACTGTAAGTTTTTTTGGGTTTTTTAGAGGTTTTTTTGGTTGGTTTTTTTTTTATTATTGTTATTTTGTTATTTTCCCCCTACAAAAATACAGCCAAATGCTGGTGTCTGAAGTTTTTTCTTACTGCAGAGGTCCAGATATCTTCACTTACTACCTCCTCCCCTAAATTTCATCTGACTTTCAGGGTGACTCAGTCTGTATCACAGTTTGGATCTTTGGGCCTTTCCTTCCAGTATCAGAAAGGAGGTATGGTTAATGGCAACTGTGATACAGACAGCTGTCCCTCAAGAGCAGGGCTGAGCTGATTATCTCATTTCACACAGCTGTCAGGAATTACATCTCGGTCATTAGCAACCAAAAGATGAAATGTGTTTGGACTCATTTTTCCATTTGCTTTTCCCAACCTTGCGTAGAATTGTAACTGTCAACTTTCACAAAGAATCGCTGTGTTTTGTAGTACTCCCTTTGCAGAATCTGTTACTGAGTGGTGCTTCTTCAGAATTGAAACTTTAAAATACAGTGTTCCTAGCATTTTTGGCCTGGAAGACAACTTTGAAAAGATGAGTAGTGCCTAGATTAATGGACAGCCAAAAATAGTATCTCTGAAGTTTTTGAACTCCCCAGTGGTGTTAACTCTGAAGCCTAAAGAAAAACATTTAAATCTCTGTATTGCTGGCTTTTGCACATCGTGTTACTTTTGCAAAAATAACCAGTTGATATGTTCAACCCCCAAATGTTTATCATCTTGGTAGGAGTCAGTATTGCTACTTGCTGTGTATGCTGCTGGTTTTGTTTTCTTATTCCTTCTAAGGAATATATGAGTTTAAAAACCTATAACACGTTTCTAGTCCTCACTCATCTTGTAAAGGAAATCTGTGTGTGTTACTGAGAGCAAGCACGCTGCAGTATGCTTTCACAATTAAGGCAAATTTTCATTTTAAGTTTGAAATGAAAATGGAGAATACTGGGCATGATTCAGTATTCAGACACCTCACAGCAGAGTTTAGGACTGATTTAATGTTACCTCCTGTGGTGCTTTGCAATGATTTGGACTAGACCATCGTTTTATCCTTGTGTCTTTGATGTGCTGCATCCTCTACTCAGTCCTATTATGAACTTTGGAGCTAGCGTATGAAAGGTAGATGGCACAGATTTTGTTGATTCCTGGCCTTTGTGAACCCTTTCCTGAACCCTGGCCTGGGCTTCTTAGGATTGTATCACAGCCAAGTTCCTCTCCTGCACCTTTAAGGCCCAGCATGTTTCCACCCCGCCTACTTCTTCACTCTCATTTCCTCCTACATCCCACTCCTCCTCCCAGTTCTCTCTGTGCTGCTGTTTGCATCTCATTTTCCGTGCTGTCCCTTTGGCGTTCTGTCCTGTGGTCTTATAAGCCTAAAATGCTGCTTCTCTCTTCATCAAGCATGCGTCCCTCATCTCCCCTCTAGGTTTCTTCACTGACATGAACCCTTTCTTACTAAGTCTTACATGCCCCACTTTTACTTCCACACCTGCATTTTGATATGTTCTTGGTTTGGCTTTCATTAGATTACATGCTTGTGGACACACAGAGGTTTTTTTTGTCTGAGGTTATGTCAAGAAACCTGTTCTTTTTTCCACTGTATAATAAATAGAATTTTGTTTCTCTGAAATATCCAGTTCTGCTAGGCTGGGGAATGGCTCTTTTGTCATTCATTCTCCCACCTTTTCCCCTGCCCCCTTCCCTTTCTCAGTAATAGCTGAATTTTAGTTGGTTAGAATGAAAAGCCCTTTTGTGACATTCTCTAGTCCTCCCAGCACTTCAGGATCTTGGTTTTGAGAATTGGGGTGAACAACTTGTGCAAGGCCCAGTACTTCATTCCTTGTCTTTCTGAGCTGGTCAATTTAGTTGATATGAAGTCAAGAAATCGGGGAATATGTGGGTTTTTTTATGTATAAGAGAGACTGAATAATGAGGGAGAGATGACGAGTGACAGCTTTTATACCTCGAGGAAAAAAATATTTACTTTTTTGGTTTTTACAATTAGCAATTCAAATTTTGTTTATGCTCTCTGCTATATAAAGACTGTGGCTGGTTATAGCAGAGATATGTAATTACTGTTAAAAGTTCAAAAGTTCAAATCTGAATAATTGGGAAGGGATCTGAACTCTTTGTGGTCACAAATTAAATAAGTTTCTGAATTCTCATTTTCTCCAAAAAACCCTATTGTTGAGTAAAACTAAAGCAATTCTCCCTCCCCATCAGAAACTTGCAGAGAAAAATAAGCTGCTAAAATAGTTACCTCTGAAATTCTCTTTATCTCTATCTGAACAAAGCAGACAAGCTTTAAGTGTAGAGAACAGGTCTGGGATTTGAGACCTGTGTTCTCTGCATGGTTCTGCTGCTCCTTTGCTGTCTGACCTTGGGCTGCGTGCTTCTCCATGCATGGCTTCCCATTTATCCTGAAATAGGGTATTGATCCTTTTTAAGGGCTACAAAGTATAAGGATGAAAATGCTTTGTAAAGGCTGGCTGTTCTTTTTGCTGTTGATTACCTTAATTACGATGTGATACTGAACTCAAAACCTCTGTATGCCACTTCTTGTGGCATTAAGAAAAAGTAAAAGCACGATGCCTTGATTAGTTTTTGTTTCATTGAAGGACCTGTGACTCTAGAACCGAAAGATCCTGTACCTGTCTGCAGCCTAGAACTGTTTTTTAAGTTGACTTAAGTATAGATATCCTAACTCCCTTGAAGCTTCTCCTAAGTTCTCTAGTGACCTTTTCTTGGCCAGGTCTCAGGGTCTCTATTCCATCTTCATCCTTCTTGGCTTCCCTGCTGTTTTTGACACTTGATCATGCCCAGTCTTGTCCTCCCTTGACTTATGTGTCAGTATTTTCCTGGTTTCCCTCCTACCGTTCTAGTAATTCAGTAGCTTCTGCACTAATTTATTTACCTTCCTCCTTTTTTTGTTTTTTTTCCTGTTTTCTCTTTTTAAGTTAGATACAAAGACCCACCTCTGGTATCTTCTTGTTTCTTTTCTTTACCTCCTTCTTGCCAGTGACATTAAATTATGCAACTTGGCGTACTACCTTAACAGCTTCTTTGAATGATTTGCTGCAAGTTTAAGACTGCTGAGGCCAAGACGGAACTCCAGAATGCTCCTTTGAGATTTCCCTTTGTTTCCGGGTTTAATCTGTAAGCATCCACAGTTGGGCCTATAACATGGGGTTTCTTGCACTCTTCTTGCTCTGCGTATACAGGGTAGGGATGACTAATCCAGACTCATGGCCTGAATCTCCAGTTTCTTTCTTAGTCTCTTTGGGTAACCCTTATTCTTTCTCCTTCGTTTACCATCTTGTTTACTGATGCTGTTCTTGCTGGCCCCTCACACCTGTGTTACCTTCTTGTCTTCTTAAAAACACAGTTACTGAAGCTATGCTCCTTGCATGTTCTGTCAACATGTTGCTGCCTCCTCCTTGACAAGCCTGTTCTTTGGCTGTCATCCACCACATAAGCTTTCAGCTTCTTGTACTCACTCTAAGGGGTCTTCACATCATGTTTGTGGTTTTGCCCTATCTGTTGCTGTCTGTTAGTGTTTTGTCCTTTGCTTTGCCAGCAACACAGGCATGACATTGTGCTTTTCCATTTCATGAATGAGCATCTCTTCACATTCTTCCTCAGCTGACTCATACCTTGATACATACAGAAAAATTGCCAGCAGGTAGAGGCCAGACATACTGGAAATCACTTACTTTCATATTTTAAAATTATTTGAAAAGTCTAACTAACTCAGAGGTAGTTGTCTTATTACATGTACCGTCCTCTTCCTGGCTTCTGTTGTAAAGAAGGATGATTACTAAAGTAACTAAAAATCATCATAAGCAAAGACACAGCATCTCAAAGACTAGAAAGATAAGAGTTGGAATGGAATAATATTTACTTGCAGTTGCAAGGTGGCAAGTATGCCTGTGGAAGAAAGCATCTTCTTTCAGTATGTTTAAGGAAATGAACAGAAGATTTAGTTTCAGGATGATACACAAAATGGAGCATTTCAGGAGTAGGATGCAGAAAGCCAAGTAGCAATAGTAGTGTTTTAAGACAGAAGAAACTCTTAATGGGTGTATTGTTCCTTGCTGTTGTGGTTCTGAATCCTCTTGACCTTCAAGCTTGGTACAAACATTTACAACTTGTGAGTCTGGCTAGGGATTGTCAGGTGTTTGTCTCCTGGGAGACAGTCCATTCAGTTTAGTTCAGAATAACAACTAACAGAAGAGTGAAAAGGAATTGTGTTAAAACAGTGGTTGAGACCTAATTTATGAACTTCACACAGTATTACTTAATTCTTCTGATCATTCTCCAACTTCAATTTCGGCTGCGTGTTGCTTCCAGACCCCTCCTTCACAAGTTTTTCTGCAGTGCTTTGGTAATTTTAACTCTGGGAATATGCGCTGTGTGTACATTTTGGCTACATGGGACTAATCTGCACTTGATACCAATTTCCTTATTTTCTATGAACTCGGTACATAGTTTTTGCTAGTGCTTGATACCCATTTCCACAAGTGGGACAGAAAGGGTTGTGGCTTGTTTCAGCAACTCTTGCAGAGCTGATATTGGCTAATCTGTTTTCAGTGGTTCAGCCTTTGGTGAACAGGTTTTGACCACTTGCAGTCAGATTTTCATTTTCACTATGCCTGGCTGGCATTCATTTAGCCCAGGGGGCTCTCTTACATAGAAGCTTTGTAGTATTACTATTATTAAACTGCAAGGTTAGCTGTCATTTTTCCCTGATAGACCCATTTTTTTAAATGGGAAAAATAATACAGTTTTCATTTGTAAGTACATACGTGTATTCTTTTAACCTGGGTTTCTGTACCTATCTTTGCAATGATGTGAAGATCTGAGCAAGATACTCCGCATGCTGATCTACTTCTGATGTTGAATCTAACTCCAGAGACAATCTGGGTATCATATCAGTGTTTGCATATTCCGTACTAAAGGTTTACTACTGGATGTGATTCTGACAGGCAATTAAAATTCCAGTCCTTCTCTTCAACCTGGGTGCTCCCAAAGGCCTGGGGGAAATACCTTCTCTTGGATACAGTTTCTCTCCTACAGACTTCCTGGTTTCCATGGGAGAATTTCATTCCAGATATGTGCTCATAAATTTGAATTATTCCAGAACCAATACCTGATACCTTTCTCAGTGTAAGAGTAATTGTTCTGTTAATGTTCTTAAAGAATATGCCAAAGATTTCTCTTACCTGCCTTGGCATATGTTTAAAATTGCAGTTCCTACTTCCAGTGGTAAAATATTGCATAGTGGTACTGAGGGTAGAGGGATGCTGTAGAGACATTCCTGCTGTGGTGATATATTTTCATTGTGCTTCTTCAAAGTGCTTGGTTTACTTCTTATTTCAAATCTGGTTTTGGGAGGGTTGTCATGGGACATTTGGCTTATTATTAGAATAAATCTTTTATAGTAGTCTTATTACAAAAAAAATAATGCTCAAAAGCATTTTAGGCGTATCAGTATTCTCAATATCATTTGATGTTTCTTTTGACAGGTGTTATGTGTTCCCCACTTGCACTTACACCATAAATAAGCAAACTAATCTTAACTTTGAACACATATTTTCAGGCTGTCTGAGGGGTCTTTGCAATGTTTGTGTAGGATTTCTCACTGCATTTTTGCTGCATGCTTATATAGCAGGCAACAAAAATACTTGATTAGTTGGTCTTATTAAAATCTGGCAAGGGACTAGCTGTGCTTAATCATAGCCTTTTATGCCTGTAAAGATACTGTCTCCCCTGACATGAGCATATTTTAGACTTTGGCTCTAATGCCATCTCTTGATAAGTTTAAATAAGCAGGTCAGGTTTTGTAAACTATACCATTTTGTCAGTAGTTTCATACAAATTGCTGTTGGAATTGGTTCCTGACACCCTTCCAACAAGGGGGTTTTGGTGACTTTATAGGCCCCACAAGACTTCATCCTTTGTTAGTACCAGGAATGCAAGCATAGTCAGTGCTGGTCATTCACTAAATTCAAACTAAAAAATTACATGCTGCTTATGCACCTTTCACAAAATGGAGGGAATTGAAAGCTCCTAAGTTAAAATATGCTATCGTGATATTTATGTTATTAGTAACTATTATGAAAACGGATTTGCTTAATTTTTCCCCGAGATGTCTATGAACCTTGTTGCTGAGATTAGTTTGTTAGAGGAAAACAATAGCTGTGTAACAACATAACTATAATAAAAGAAATAGTCCAGTGATTTATATTAAGTTATGCATGGTCTAAAACTTTTCATCTTCCTCTAACTGATTTTTTTCAGTACCATCTTAGTGTGTTACGGTGTAACTTGTAGCAAATTTCCAGTCCAGGGTGCCATAATTGTAGTACCACTTGTGTTCTTTGACACAGCATAGCATCGACCATTCAAAGACATTCTGTCTTGCACACCAAGTACTTTTGAGCTGGGGGATGGAGTCAGGCCACTGTGACATGGACGGGCACAGACTGTGACAGTTGGTATTCTTATAGGTGATACCACACTGTGTGCTCTTAGGTGACAGTAACTTCCTTTGGTTCAATTCTTTTTTCCTTTGTGGTTCATGACTAGCAAGAACTGTGTGCCCCCTGTTGCCACATCTGCAAGCCTATAGTGTATTGGGAAAATGTTTTCAGCTTGCTCTCAAAGAAGGGAACCATGGCTCAAAGGTATGATTTCTCTTACCTCTTTGCCCCAGGAACTGTTTTCTCTCCTTTCATGTGGCACTGCAGACAGAATTGTACTTTCAAACTGCAATGCTTTTCTTTTGGTTTGCTGATATGCTAATGTGACACCTACCACTCCTTCCAGGTTAAGTTTCATTTTATGAACAATACCCAGCAGCCTCTGTCTTCCTTCTGTGTTTGAGTCCAAAAATACAAACATTTCCTGAAGGCTTCTCATAAGTAGTTTCCAAAGTGATGCATAACAATTTCAGATTGTGCAGGTAATCAGTATCCTTTTTTTCTGATTTCTTACATTAAACAAATATCTCTCAGTCAGAATGTTTGCTTGGAGAAGATATAATTTAAGTGGTTTGTTCCTGCCCTCTTAGTTCACATCTCCTTATTTTTGCGGGAAAGCATGTCTTAAAATGGCAAATGTGTCTTCCTGCCAGAGTTAGCAAAACTGATTCTTCTCCTCTCTCTGTATTGATATAAGAGCACAGGTTTCTTGCATGTGTAATTTACACAATTATGTCAAAATTGCCTTTTTCCATCAAAGTAGAAGCTGTCTGTTTCTCCATGCATGTGGTATTATTATGTTTTACTTCCTTACTTTTTGCGACATTTTCTTCTAATTGGCATCATGCTCACCTTTCTGCTTCCAGGAGGTTAGAGTCAAATGGTGGGGTTTTGCCAGTTTGGGTTTGAGGTGTTTTGTTTGTTAAATCTGTGGAAGCTAGGCATATCTCTGAGTGTATTGGATCGATATTGTTAGATCCCTGGATTCAGGCACCAAAATAGAAATGGCCTTATTTTTATAGGTGTTCTACAGCAATGCCTCTCACTGCTTGGTAGCCTCTTGCACATTTCTTCCTTCTCAAAGTTTAAGTTGAGTCTCCTTTGAATGTTTGCCAGTAGTGTTTGATTGGATTGGAATAGCTGCAAATAAAGCAACAGTGAAAGTAAATATAGAAAAGTAAATGTACAGATATATTCTAGAGCAGACATCTTCTGTAGGCTGTGTGCAGTGTTGCTTCATTCATTGTATGACTCTCTACTTTAGTCATAACTGATTATGACTGGCCAGCCTTTGAGTTCAGCCTTAGAGAATGTTTCAAGCTATAAATGTTTATTAACTGCATTCAGGATGACCCTTAGAGTGCTGTTTCCCACATTTCATACATTTTTCGGTCCTGATACATAAGTAGCAGTGACCTTGGATAAGATCTGACTGGCTTAGAGCAAGCATTTGCAAAATAGTAGGGCAGGCAAAGTACAGATTTCTTCAGTCCTGCAGCAGGGATAGTACTAGCTTATAGACACAAGGCTGGCTTGCATTTTCAGCCTGAGGTTCGATTTGCTACATGCAGATATTCAAAGTAAGGCAGTAGCTTTCTTGGAATGCTATAGTGAAGTATTACTAGTCCCAAGTGAATTAGTGGCTATGAAAAGGTGTTCAATGCTAGGATTTTATTTTATACATTTTTCTTATGAATCAGACAGGTTCTCGTCCATCTAATTGTACTTTGGGGTCAGTGCTTGGCTGTCATTTTTGCATCTCTCTGGCCTGTCTTGACGTGGGGTTGCACTGGAACTAGTTAGTGCTTGAGAAGGCTCGGTAGTCAATTTCCAGCTGTCGGTGGTGGTTATGACTTGGCTACCTTACCCTTGGCTTTTAAAGTCAGCCAAATACATACACAGATACCACTTACCATGTAAAGTGGGAGGTTATGAATTCTGGTCTTTGACTTTCTTTTTACTTCTTCAAAGTTAATTTTGGCTTGTTAATGTGGTAGGATTTTTTTAAACACCCTTGATTTCAGTTCAGTGTGTTTGTTAGTCATTAGTGGTTTGGGTTTTTGTTTTTTGGTTTGTTTTTTTTTTTCCTTTGGTGAGTAGGATCATAAGAGAAGAGTTTGAAAGAAGATTTGCCAGGCAATAAACTGGGAAGGGAAAGTTGGAAGAATCATCAGTTGTTCTGGTTTGGCTGTGGTCTCATTTTATTGTACCATTAAGTAGTGTCAAGTGTGCTGCTTGGATCAGGTGAATGAGATATGCAACACGAAGTCTAGCAAGCATTACTGTTACAGTAGGTATTATTTCAAATAATTTAATAGCCAATTACACCAAATTATTTTTGTACTGAGAAGTGGTGAATGCTCCATCCCTGGTAGTGTTCAAGGCCAGGCTGGACAGGGTCTTGGGCAGCACGGTCTAGTGCGAGGTGTTCCTGCCCATGGCAGGGGGGTTGGAACTAGATGATCTTAAGGTCCTATCCAGCCCTAACCATTCTATTGATAGTGTTCTGGAATTGCTACCTTACCTAAGGTTTGATAGTGCCTGATTATTACAAGATCCCATACTGCCAGGATACAGACTTAGAAATCCAGTATCATGATCAAGTTCAAACTTTGGAAAAAACCCTTATTCCACTGCTTTGAAATTTCCCATATGATTCCTACTGGGTCTGAGTCTTCACTTCCTGTCCTGAATTACTGTCTAGCTTATATGTTCCTAAAGAGCTGCTGTATTCTACTGAAAAGTAGTTACTTCAGTAGTGGGTGATTAGCGCATGTGTATAAATGGAATTTTTTTTATTTAAGATTTTAGGATTTTGTTTTCTTGTCAAAGATTTTTATAAAGCAGAGAATACACAGCTGCTTATGTGTAATGTGACCCAATTCTAACTTTGCTTGCCTCCCTGGCAAGTGTATTTTACACATATACACAGAAGTTTATGTATTTGACAATGGGCGTGTTGCTTATTGACAGTACATTTGACTGCATAGCCAATCATCCCAAAAGCTCTAGTGACATAACCTGGGCAGATCTGAAGCTCTGTGAAAACTGCAGTGCTTCCTTCTGCTTCTTGATTTTCTGGTGTATCAAATTGGTATCTTAATCTGACATAGGTTTTTATAACCTATTGTCTTGATTTCTGTGTTTGTCTTAAGGGGGGGGGATGGGAAATTTGTATTTAGTTTACTTTGTATTGTTAGCACAATGATATTTCATTATGGTTTCAACATGCATATGATAAGCAGCAGTAATTTGTTCTCTGATTGCACTGTGGAAATTAAAATTTATATGAGGCACACTCACAGAATTAAACATTCAACTGATACTTAGTTCATGTTTGTTGTCTCCCAAGCTGAATATTACTTTCAGTGAAGACTGTACCTGTAAACTTACCATGCAAATGTAACTGTGTTTCAGGGACATGGATACCTCAGTGGTCTGTCCATCCCCCACTGGATAAAAATGCATTGGTGCTTTTCCCTCGTGTAATCCCGGAAGGAATAGTGCTGCTTGCCTTTTTCTGGCCCCCAACTTTTATTTTTTTTTTTAATTTATAGTGTTTGAGACTAGATCAATTCAACCAAAAAGAGCTATATTCAATAACCACCAACTTGAGGAAGGTGGATAATGGAAAGCCTTTTTCAGCTCTGATGGTCTAGTTAGCTGTGTAGCAAGTAGTCATTGCTATCATATGTGATAGTGTGGCAGATGAGTAGATAGATAAGTTAGTAGCAGTTGGTCTTTTCCTTTCCTCCACAGACAGAAAAATGTTTCCACTCACTATAGATAATGTAGTGCTGCAGTTTTACTTTTCAGTCTGTGCATGCATATGAGCGTGAGTGCTAATGTTAGCTGTGCAGTTAGGAGGTGTTTTCTGAGCCTAGGGCTTTGGGGCCACTGCTTGTGGCAGTTGAGGGATGGATTTTGTTGTGGTTTGAGCCCTGAGAGGTGTGGTTACCATGTGCATGAAAATTAAAGGTTTAGTGCAGACAGACATGTTGGAGTGTAGATTCTTGAGTGCTTTTGTCTTGTGAGAGCACTTAAGTGCAGAAGTGCAAGGTATAATGCATGTGGTTGTGGGGGAAGAACAGGGAGCTTCTGTGTCAAAATGCTGGGCGCATCTGTCTCTGGATCTGTGCATCCACACTGTGTTATTGTCAAATACCTATTTTTAGAATGAGTATCTAATTGGTATTCATGCAGATGAGTGTCTCCCTGTCTCATCTGATCCACTCCTCTGAGTGATGCACTTGGTGGGAGGTGTCTGCTGATGAATCTTTCCTAAGCAGAGTGTGTTCATGTCTGTCAGTTCTCTCTTACTGCGTTTCATCTGTTACATGAGCGTGTATGTAACTAAGTGTATGTGTTTGTGCATTTACCTTTTGTATGCACTAGCATGCTCAAAGTATCATCTAATCCTCTACAAAGATTAATTTCAAAATGAAAGATGCAGAACTTGCAGCCCTTCAAGACATCATTCTTTTTTGTTATGCAAAGAATAACTGCAGAGCAGTGCAGGTTGTGGCCATGGAAACTTAGCTACCTCAGTCCAGACTTCAAGGGATTGCTCCTGGTATAGTGCAGCCAATTATGAGTAAAAGTGATGATCTTTCTCCTGCCTTGACTACTACAAAAGACAGCATACAAGTTTGTGTGCTAAGTGTACAAGTTCATACAAGTTCATGCTGCTAAATATTTTCTTCATATAAAATAATTAGTGAGCAGAAAACCCTGAGTACAAGTGCTAGCCATGTTGGACAGGTGTGTTTTATATGGGGAAATATGTAATATTTATGAGAGGAAAGATCCAGAGTCTCTTTATACCCTGTGGTAAACTTGACGTGTGATTTTGGACAAGTAAGTTTTTATTGTGTCTCAGATTGGGGAAAATACTTGCTTGTTATGTTGTGAATTAAGGGATACTTAATAAAATTATATGTATATTTAGGAAAAATAGGTTATGGTAGGCAAAGCCTTAACTGTTATGAGCTTAATATAGTCTGTTCCACCTCGACATGGTAGATGTAATTATCTATATATAGTATTATGCATGATCTTGGTGTTTTAAAATGATACGTAATCCTAGCTCTAAGGAACAGGATTCATTATGTCACCTAATGCAAAAACAGAGGCTAGGCCTTACATAGAAGTTAATTTCTCCCCAAAATGATAGTCACAATCCTGAGTTTCCAGATGATCTAAATAAATTGTGGTTTGTATATGGCATGAAGGAGTATTCTCTTTTAGCTATGATTGTCCTCTTACCTGGCACAGTAAACCTACTGGATTATAGGTAATCCTTGTGAAGGGTCCCAAGGTTATATCACTTTTGCAGTAAAAGAGTGAATGTGATACAGCTGCTGAAAAGGCTCCATGTCTTTCGGGTAGGTCTTAGTTCTTTATGTAGGAACAGTTGGGATTCTCTGGGTAAGACTGTTTTAGCAGTGTTACCATCAGCACTGTCACAGCTGCTGTGAACAAGGATGGTCCTCTCAGAGATATGGTCATAGGTGATTTTGGATGATTCTTTCTGGCTGTGAATAAGGTACATGAAGTAGGATGATCTTCACACTGGTATTTGTGATAGGGGGAGAAGCAGGGGAGGAATGCAAATGGATGTTTCTGTTCTTAAGGTTCACCTTGTTTATATCTCAGGAGTTCCTTTCTCCTTTCTTTTCTCCTCACAGATACTCCTGCTTCCAGCATCATGGCCTCTGACCTGGAAAGCAGCCTCACTTCCATAGACTGGCTCCCACAGCTTACTTTAAGGGCTACTATTGAAAAATTAGGGGGTTCCTCACAAGCAGGACCTCCAGGGACTGCCCGAAAGTGTCCCCCAGGCTCACCAACCGATCCCAATGCCACTCTGAGTAAGGATGAGGCTGCAGTGCACCAAGATGGGAAGCCACGTTACAGCTATGCCACTTTGATCACGTATGCCATCAACTCATCACCTGCCAAGAAGATGACGCTTAGTGAGATCTACCGTTGGATCTGTGACAACTTTCCCTATTACAAAAATGCTGGTATTGGTTGGAAGGTGAGGACTTGCATTGCTAAGGTACCCTTTTTGTCTCATTACAAGAATTATTTTCTTAATTCTGTGCAAAATATCCTCATTGAGCAAAATATAAAGACAGATGTGAAACTAAGTTGACCAACTGGAGAAAATGCAGAGCCAGAAGTAGTTTGCTCTTGAGAATTTTGCTTTATGTGTGTCATGGCCCCTAAGAAGGAGTGTACAAAACCCCACCACCAACAACCAAGAAAAACAAAACCACCACCGCCCTCCCCCAAAAGCCACATCACTACCAACCTCTGCATCACACTGATAACTATTTTCATTGCACCTTCTGTAGATGTATGGGTGATTCAGCCCCATATTCATCCTAATCCATCCCTTTCCTTTATACAGCTGCTGTTCTGCTCCGTTCTGGGTATATGTAGTGAGCTTTGGCTTCTAAGTCTGCAGCATCCTTCTATTTTCTCTGCCTGCTCCCAGTCATACTCAGAAGGCTGTATGTTTTTGTTATAGCACTTACCTGTTTCTCTTGTTTTCTCCTCAGAACTCTATTCGCCATAACCTGTCTCTGAATAAATGTTTCCGGAAGGTGCCTCGACCAAGAGATGATCCTGGGAAGGTAAAAAATCTGCATGCTCCTAAGCAAGCAGTTTAAAACTGCAGGGAATAAGATGGGGTTGCCCTTTCTAACTCATGCTTGGAATGTGAAACCTAAAGTGTAGGCAAAAATGGAAGCAGTAGTAAGATTTACTGCAGTGCTTTGGCATTCACTTAAGGGGAACCTGTAAAGGGGCCTTAACAGTTTTAGCAAGTATTTCTCTTACCTGTTATCTTCAGTTGACTTTAAAGATACTGGAAGAAGTTAAAAATGGGGTTGAATGTACTTCATTAGTTTTGTTTCTTTTTCTTCTTGATCTTTATGTGTAAAATGTGGGTCTAGTCCACCCTGTTCTGTTATGAAAGTCTGTAGTGGCTGCTGGTGAATGGCAGGACTGTGATGTGACATTATGGGATTCCTGGAGGCAAGATCCATGGCAGTGAGAGCAGAACTACTACCTATTTAGGCTGCAAATTTTTGTGGGGTTTTTTTTGGGGGTAGGGGCGGAAATTCACCATAAGATAATTCAAATCTGTAGAAATGATTTACAAGTAAAACTCAAGAATTTAGGAAATTAATTTAGGAATTTAGCTGAGTAAAAGCTAATAAAGCTCTGTTAGTATATATAGATTGTAAAGGGGAATTGCTAGCAAAACCAATACTTGGCTTCTTGACATGCAGATATTACTGTTAAGAGAAAAAAAAACAAACAAACAAGCAGAAGAAGATGTTGGGGACAAGAAGCTGTGTATTTAGAGAGAAGCATTTTTTCCCTCTCCACCATCCTAAAGTTGCCAGAAAGGGCCACTTGCTCAGGCCTTTTACTTCAGGTTATATTTAAAGAACTAAGTGGTGTTCAGTTGGCATCTATAAATGGAAGTAGTATATCTTTGAAGATCACTGCTCAAAAATACTATTGATTATATGGCTTGTTCAGGGAAATCCTAACTGACTTCAGTGTACGTGTTTGCAGGTGTTCATTGGCATGTTGGGCTGGGTTTATAATTAAATCCGGTTCTGTGCTTGTCACTGATTCTTCAGATTTCAATTGGAGGTCAAAGTGAGCAAAATAACACTCTAGAGTTCTCTTTACACTTATTCAGAAAAAAAGAGACATACTTACAGACTGGTTTATGGTGAAAAGGACCTTTGGAGGTCAACATGCATCCCCATCCCAGACAGGGGCAATTAGATTTGGTTGTTGAAGTCCTCACTGAGTATTTAATATCTCCAAGGATGGAGATACCACAGCTGGGCACTTGTTCCAGTGCTGCACCACATCACTGTGGAGAAATTTTTCTTTATACCTGACTGTAATTGCCCTTGCTGTAACTTGTGTTTGTTGCCTTCTGTTCTTGTGCTGTGCATTTTTGAGAAGAGTTTGTTTGTGTGTTTGTTATAATCTCCTTACACAGTTGAAGACAGCGATTAGATCCCTTTAGCCTTCTGTGGTCCAGGTTAAACAGATACCTCTGTGTGAACGGCTTGTACATCACGTCTTTTAGTAACCATCACGGTGGCTTCTCTTTGGATGGGTTCTAGCATGTTAGCGTATGTTTTTCACCAGGAACCCCCCAAAATGGGCATAGTACTTAAAGTGGAGTCTCACAAGCATGGATTAAGAGCAGTCATTCTAGCCGTCTGTGCCCAGTCTGAACATTGAGTTTGTTCTTACCAGCTAATAACAAATTCATAGTGTAAGGAGAGTACTGAAGGGGACGTGCAGGCCCAAAACAATTGGCCTACCTTGGATCAAAACATCCTCTCCTTGGTGTCCCATCTCAGAGTGATGGAAGTGTAGACCACTCTGCCTTCCACCAGTAGTATCATACCTCAACCTCGCTGTTCAGTACAACCCAGTGCAAGAAAGAAATCTCTTTCCAACATGCAAGTCTTGGTTGTCTGATGTTCTGGAGGGTGGGCCTTGTGGTCCTAATGTTTAGTCATTGCTGCATTCTTTAAGCCAGTAACCTCCTGCTTCAGGAAGCTTCCTCATTTAGTCATACATTCACCAATGGGTTTTCTTTCCAGGGCTCTTACTGGACAATAGATACGTGTCCAGATATATCTCGCAAGAGGCGGCATCCTCCAGATGATGACGTAAGTGTTGTTCTTTACAGACAGCGTGAAGCAGGAGGGGGAATTCCCTTCTTGTTCCTACTAGTCCTTTCAACACTGGACCATGGTATCATTTTGGGACAGGGTATACAGATGGGGAGATCAAGTCTGGGACAGAATGAACTAGCATGTATATCCTTCCGATTGGCTGTTACTGCTGTTCAGCAAAAAAAATCTTGTTTAAAGTCCTTTATTCTGACTCTTCAGTGATTAAGGCCCAATCCTCTTTTCTAAGCCATGAACTTCTACAGTGGAGGAACTGGCTTCCCATCTGCAGTTTCACTTCTCCATCTCTTTTTGATTTCTGCTCCTTTCCTTTTCTCTTCCTTCCCCATCCACAGATACCACAAGACTCCCCAGAGCAAGAGGCAAGTAAAAGCCCCCGAGGGGCTGTTCCGGTCAGCACAGAAGCCTCTTTGCCACCTGAGGCCACCCCTCAGCTGTCACTCCAGAGCAACACCTCCATTGCCAACTATAGTCAGGTGAGCAGCACAAAGGATAGAAGCCTTATAGGGGTGGGAAGAGGAAGGGGGTGAAGCACGTGAATGGAGAAGCAAAATGGTGAGAATAGAGGGAGTCATGAAAATTGTGATACAGAGGCAAAAACAAAAAGAAGGGAAGAAGTTGAAGTTGCAGAGAAGGAAAATTAAGGAGGAAGTAAATTTTAACAAAGGGCTGGATGGGAATAAGGATAAAGGTATAATGGTATTAGACAGCTGAAGGAAAGGCTGAAGCCAGTGTGCTGCAGAGGGAGGGAGCTGGTTGATTTTTCTCAAGGCAAATGGCATTTGGGAAGATTTGATGGGAGACGAGCTAAGTGATGTGGGATATCAGTGCGTGTTCTACCTGTATCTAGTCTCCAGATCCCTGTCTCAAGTTACAAAGCCTAGTACAATCTAAAGGCCTTCCTTCTACCTTCCTTAGCAGGGTGCAGGGCCCGTGGATGTTGCCTCTACTGTAGCAGGGGGGCAGGGCCGTGAAGGGGCTGATGTGCCACCCCCACTGTACAGTGCCAACCATGACTTCAAGTTCTCCTACTCTGAGATCAACTTCCAGGATCTTAGCTGGTCCTTCCGAAACCTCTACAAATCTATGCTGGAGAAATCATCTTCTTCTCAGCATGGTGAGTAACTGTATGCGTCATGTGGGGTGGGCAGGTATCTGCCCACACAGTCTTGTCCACCGATCTATCCTTGGTATCTCTCAGATCTTTCCTCGTTTTTAGGAGCCTGTGCAAACAGACTTTCCTTGTTTGGCATGCTGTAATTAGTTCTGCCAGGAGCAGATAAGAAATCTGCATGTCTTTTATCTATTGCTACCCCCAGTTCTCTCAGAATAAAGAGGATAATGATTTAAAAATACCTTGTGTTGATACGAAAGCAAATACTAAAATGGCAGAAGCTTAGAGAAAAGCATGTAGGAGAAGTATTCACAATGTCAGGCTAGAAACCGTAAGAGGAAGGGGATTGTTGCATGTGGAGTTTCTCTAAAAGGAGAGTGGAAAGTTGTCATTGCTCAGCTCTGTTAAAGCTAGTATTGTACAAGGCCCTGGAGAATTGAGCTTTGTGGATTGAGAGTGCGGATGAGATCCTACAGCTCCATTCATAGCTTACATTTCTGGGATTGAGGAAGCAGCCACAAGAGTGGAATATGGTAGATGTCCACGGGAAACAAGAACAATCTACAGTTGCTATTCTCACCTTTAAACACTCTTATAAATATTTGTCTGGTGTAAAAAGGAATACATTATTACCTGTGCCATCAGACATCATACAGGGCAGGCAGTTTTCTACTCTAGGAGGAGCCTCTTGTCTTGTAGCTTCAGTGAAATAAAAAGGTATTACTTTTACTGCTTTCATCATCCTGGCACTTGAGATTCCTGTTGTGTGACATACTGTAGAATGGACAAGCTACAGAAATGCAGAGAACCACCTCGACTCAGTGTGTGCCTCCATTACTAAAACTCAGCAGAGGTCAGGTTTTTTTGTCTTCAAGTCTTCAGCTGTAAGGTAGCCTAGGAAAACGAGTTTCGAGGGAATTTTGGGTCAGGGTGGGCAGTATTCATCCTTTTGCCACATCACAGTAGTAGTAGGCTCTAAGGGTTGATTTTGAATTTAGTGAAAGACTGATGCTTGCTTGGGAACGGTTAAGTAAGGGCACTCAAAGTAGGCAATAGGTAGCTCAGGTTAGTGGCGTGTAATGCCCTTTACTGTGATTTTTTCTTTTTTCCCCTGGAGATTCCACAATGTAAGGGGAGAAGCACAGGTTTGGGAGAGCATGGATTACTTTGGTAAACATAGGAAAAATCCAGGGAGGAATTTAAGTTCCTAACTTTGTACTAGAATAAATCTTGTTGGGGCTTTGTTGTAGAGCTTTTGTTTTGAAGAGAATCTGGAGCAACTGTGCAGGTGATAGTTGTTAGCAGCCTGTAGAGGGCACTCCAAAAGCTTCATAAATAGCAGGATGAGCAGTGTGAAATTGGAGATGCATAATTTAAGCAGAGGTCTAATCCAGGAGGCTCTTAAAGTTCCCTCCTTTTCCTTTTACTTGGCAGGTTTCTCTTCTCTCCTTGGTGACATGCAGCCTTCCAACCACAACTACTACATGTACCAGCAGCAGCAGCAGCAGCAAGGCCCCTCATCAGTGGGTGCTGCTCCCCCACTCCACACTCCAACCCCAGAGGGTTGCCCATCCCAAGGGGCAAAACAGCAGGGTGGTGAAGGTTATGGCCCTCCACCAGTGATGTCCATGCACCCACCCCCAATGCAGCATGGAGGCTACCACCAGCATCAGCAACATCACCCACACTCCCACCCACAGCAGCAGCCACACCAGCACCAGCAGCAGCAGCAGTCACAGGCTTCAATCAACAATGCTGGCTTTGGTGAGTCGGGGGCAAGGGAAAGAACATCCAGGGAAAAGGGAACAGTGAAGAAGCCCCCAGACAGAAATTCCACAAGTGAGCTTTCCATAAGTAGTGCCTATGTTGTGTGTGGGAAAAGGGTGAAAGCCAATTACAATTGAAATCTGAGAGGGAAAATCCTTTCTTACTGATGGAAAGGAGGATACATCCACATTGGTTTTGCGATTCTGTTCAGGGATGCAGAATTAAGTCAGAGGCTAAATGAAAGGGGCACCATCCCTCGTCTTCCAAGGCAGAAAGGATTGCCAGTGACTTGTAGCATCAGGCTCTTTGGTGAAGAAGGGCCAATCATTTTTTATTAAGGGGCGGAGGGAAAGGGCAGTCTGTATTGGAATAATCTTGTCCCCATTTCATTCCAGCATTTCCCCCTGATTGGTGCTCCAACATTGATTCCCTGAAGGAAAGCTTCAAGATGGTAAACCGGCTGAACTGGTCTAGCATTGAGCATTCCCAATTCTCAGGTCAGTGTTGGCCTAGTGACTGGGTCTAGTGATTCAGTGACTAGGGCTGTAGTCCAGAATGTGTGAGTGCTGGGCCCAGCTCTTTGGGTTTTTTTCCAATGTAACAGTGTCAAGTCCACAGGTTTCTCAGGGAGTCAACTCTTCTGTGTGTAAAATGAGGTGTCCTGCTTCGTGGGTTTTGTTAAAGACCCTGAAACTCTTGAACACTGCAGGAGTTTGGGGCAGAGGGAATTAATTCATACAGGTACATCAGAAAGCTAACTCAGATTTTTCCCTTCCCACCCCTACCTGAGTCAGTGAGACAGTATCCTAGATATGGAGTTTGGTGACAGATTCAGCTCTGAAGTTGGGCTTGTGGGGAGAAGGTAGGATTTAGGGGTAGAAGACACAAACTCTCTGCAAGGAAGACCACAGTGCGAGTGCTGTCTTTGACATTGTCCTTTGTCCCCTGCAGAGCTGATGGAGAGTCTGCGCCAGGCTGAGCGGAAGAACTGGACGCTGGATCAACATCATATTGCCAACCTCTGTGACTCCCTTAATCACTTCCTTACCCAGACTGGTCAGCTCCCTCATCTGGTTGGCCCACAGCAGCCCCCCCGAATCTCTGATTCTTGTGCCCTGAACAGTGGCAAACAGGAGCAATCCATGAATCAAGGTAATTAGGAGGGAGACTAAAATGACATTTAATTAAGGACCAGTTCTGTGAGTATCCTGAATACTTGCAGCCTTGCCAGGCAGCGTAGCGGCGAGCAACTCAGGGCTAGGCCGTTAGAGCTGTTCATAGCAAGTCAGCTTCCTCTGGTGTTAAAGAATTAGTATGTCCTATGGCTGTGGCATGGGCAGGCCATTGTGATGCTTACAACTGACAGGCAACCTCTCCAGGCAGAAATACGTTTGAAAGGTAAACCCATAAAAGGAGAAGGGGGGTGGGGGTGGTTTTTGGGTTTTTGTAGGGGACTAACAGAAAGGAATGGCAAGGCAAAGAGATTGCTATTCCAGATTACAGGAGCTGTAGGAGCTGTAAAGAAGAAAGCTCTTGCATCCTTATTGGGGAAATACTGGCTGGACAAGAAGTAGAAGGATTCACTGTGAATTCTTTGAGAGTTGAGCACAGGGGATGTTGGAACTGTGATGGTGTGTGTTGTCTAGTAGACAGTTAAATGGATGATACTGAGCCAGCTTGTGGTGCTTCTGGATGAAAATGTTCTTCTTTTACGATAGTAGAGAAACTCCTGCTGGCTCCAAGAACAAGATCTCTGACCAAGCTATAGCTTGCAGATAGGACCCAGCAGCTGAATATCTCTCTCAGTATCCTGTGGGTCTGAGCGAGTTGCTTTGTGGCTGAGCCACCACTCAGTCAGGGCCAAGACAGCTGATCAGAACCTTGACAGTTTGGGATTTTTTGGGTTGGGGTTTTTGGGTGGTTTGGGGTTTTGTTTGTTTTCTTTCTCTTACTTTTATTTTTGTTTTGTTGATTTCGTTCTGGGTTTCTTTTACTCCTTTCACAGTGAACTCCTATGGCCAGCCCCAGCCCCCCCATCTCTTCTCCGGGCCATCTCCTATGTACCAGATTTCCACCCAGGACTCTCCGGGATATAATCGCCCAGGTAAGGGGTGGCATTACAGGTAAGGGGTGTACAGCTCTGGTGCCCCCAGGATAAGGACATGGAGCTGCTGGAGCAAGTCCAGAGGAGGTCCCTGAGGACGATCAGGGGGCTGGAGCACCTCCTGTATGAAGACAGGCTGAGAAAGTTGGGGCTGTTCAGCCTGGAGAAGGGAAGCTGCATGGAGACCTCAATATCTTAGAGAGCCTTCCGATATCTGAAGGGGGCCTACAAGGATGCTGAAGAGGGACTCTTCATCAGGGACTGTAGCGATAGGACAAGGGGTGATGGTTTCACATTTAAACAGGGAAAGTTCAGGTTGGATCTAAGGAAGAAGTTCTTTACTGTGAGGGTGGTGAGGCACTGGAACAGGCTGCCCAAAGAAGTGGTAAATGCTCCATCCCTGGCAGTGTTCAAGGTCAGACTGGACAGAGCCTTGGGTGCCATGGTCCAGTGTGAGGTGTCCCTGCCCATGGCAGGGGGTTGGAACTAGATGATAAAGTCCTTTCCAACCCAAACCATTCTGTGATGCTACAATTAAGGTGTATTATACTATGGAACATCAAAGAACTGGTTCTCAAGCCCTTTGTGCATTTCTCCCAAAGCACTTACCAATCAAATGGAGCACTGAGGGTAGAGAGGGAGCCTGGATTACAAGGGACACTCCATTTAGGGCTCCGCCATAGCCCCGGTGAGGTTTAGGATTTCAGTGGCCTGATTCCTTTCTCTTCACATAAAGAGTCTTCTAGCTCAGCCTCAACCTCTGTTGCTTGAAGGCAGCTTTACACAAGAAGCCTCTGCTGTTGAAGTCCTCTGTGCTCCTTCAGCAGTCAGCTGTAAGGAAGGTTAAGGAGGCTCAAACTTAACCTCTGTAGAAGCTGCTATGGAGAATTTCATAGCAGACCACCTACAAACATTGGTAGGTGCTGTCTGACAGAGAATATCATGCCAGTAGCGTTCTTGCTTGTTCAGCTGTTGGAAAGGAGAAGGTCCAAATCTCTTACTCTTGCCTTTGCCCAGGGGCCCACTGTGAAGAAGCATGACATTTTTTATTCTAACTGTTCTCTTTCCTTTCTGTTCTATTTTTCTCTTGGTTTTGGGCAGCTCACCATCTGGTCCCTCGGCCTCCAGGGCCTCCTCCAGGCGCCAATGAGGAAATCCCCGATGATTTTGACTGGGACTTGATCACCTAACGAGTTACAGACTTGATAGCCCGTCCTTTGTGAAGGACGCGGGAGGGGAGGGGGACGTGGGGTCACTGGTGCCAGCACCACCCTCCCCAGCCTCCCTGCCTTGCCTGTATATAGATATATATTCTCTATCTCCGCCAGAGAAGCCACCGCAAGATGCTGCCGAAGATAATCCTTCCTTGCGTCCTGTTTTATCTTCTTTTTCTTCTTTTGTTTATTATTATTATTATTGTTATTATTATTACCAGTAATTGAGCACAGCCCTCCCCCTCCTCTGGTGGCCTTGGACACATCAGATTGGCTCTTTCGTGTTGTGTGGTGCCCTGTGGAGGGCGGAAAGATGGGTCCTTGGTGCCATGAAAAGACCTTGGAAGGCTGAATCCTTGAGTGCATCTTTCTCTGCCTCCGTCATTTTGCGTTTACAA
>NW_009942860.1:0-10742 GCF_000696875.1 Nestor notabilis | reverse complement strand
CCTTCAAGGTGGCCGTTAAATCTGTTGTATTGGCTACTGGAGTGAGAGAGCCTAGTGGACCCTGGGAGCCTGTAGTTCTGTTGTTTCGTAAATGTTGTAAAGGTCCGGGGGCTAAAGGGACACTGGGGAGGTGATCTTAGCTCTGTGAACTTTCTTGCACCAGCAGGAACAGAAGTAGAGTTCCCAAGTACAAAAAGAGAGTAATCCCTGAGGTAGGGAGAGCTGAGCTGAGCTGGGAGGGTTGGCCTGAGTTTGGAGAAAGGAGAATGTAGTAGAGAAGTTGGGTTTTGGAATGCAGTGCCATCTGTGACAACTGAGGGAGATTTGAAGGGAATCCTGACCGATTTTCTACACTGCCTTCTGCAGTCTCCAGGTGAAGCCTACACGTGCCCATCAGGTAAAAGAAGCAGTCAGGGGTGTCACATGCGATTCAGGAAATTCTGTTCCCCAGAGCTTTTAAGTTCATCCCCCACCCCTTCAAGCCTTTCTTCAAAATAGTATTGAGGCTCTTACTTGCATATGCAAATTTGGAGGTTTTCTCCCATCAGTATTTGCTCAGTTGTAGTTTGACCCTCCAGCCCTTGGATTGCTTTGGAGACTGCCCTTGCCTGTGGTTCAAGAGCACCAGCAACAACAGGTCCCTTGTGGCGTAGGTGCAAATGCTGTCAGCAGTTCCCACTGTGTGAATGGGCTGTGGTGGGAAGAGGAAGCTGCTGTTCAGAGTGGTGGTGAATGACAGGATGATGGGCAAGGGGCTGGACCCTCTGGTCAAGTAACTGGGAGGCCCTCACAGGTGTCTTTTCTAAGAGGTGCATTAGAAGAGAGGATGAAGTGGGGTAGATTCTTAAAATGAATAGCCAAAGAGTGTAGTATAGAAGGGAGGAGGGTGGGTCAGACCCCTTTGCAATTCAGCTGGGGAGATTGTGGAATCTAGTGTAAATCCCAAAGGATAAGTTTTGTCAGCACTTGTGAATCAGGAAGGTGGAAAAGGTGCAGGAGCAGGAGTGAGTGTTGAGATGCCTCCTCCCCAAAGCTGTGTCCTGTGTTCCCCTTTTTGCTGGTATTGGCTCCATTCTGTCAAACCTCTTGTTTCTTCTTAGTATTTTGTAAAGCCTCCCCCCAGCCCTTATTCCCTGTTCACCAGTGGAGGGAACCAGGATAGAAATAAAACATCAGGACTACTTGACAGACCTGGGGCAGGGGAGTAATAACCTCTCCTCTGGCTGCAGGAAGGTGGGGAACTAGCATTGCTATTAAAATTTGCTGTAGGGATAAAGTGATTGGATCATTGTCAGGGAAGTGGACAGAGTCTCCCTGGATTGGGAGGGTGGACAGTTTTGTTTGGTTTTTTTTCTTTCTTTTCTCCCTTTTTAAGTGTGTTTTGGGGGGGGTGGGGAGTTCATCATTGAGTGTTTCCAAGAGAAATGAGGAATCCCAGACAACTGTAGCGTGGAGTCAGCTGTTCTCTCTGCTGCCTCGGGATGGGAATGATACAGCTCGGAAGCATGTGTGATGGGTTTCTGTGGAAAGTGGCACCAGAGACAGCCAGGAGACATGACCTCTGGTGGGTGCCCGTTAGTGCTTTGCAGAGGGTATTACTGAAAGCCGGCCCTGTGGAAGTCTGAAAACACCACCGGAAGAGAAACCAACTATGATGGCTCCTTCTGCGTATAAAGTGCTCCTCATTTTCATATTTGCCTCATTTGCGTATTAAGTTGTGCCTCATTTGCATATGTAAATACATGCCGGTCAGTGTGCAAATCAGCCTCGTTCCTCTGCCCTGAGATAAACGTGTGTTGTTGGTGCGTGGTTTGGCCCCGGGCAGGCGTGTGGAGCTCCGCAGGGTGCGCGGTGCCAGCTCCCCCCTGCAGGCCCCCCCGTGCTTTGTGTCAGTGGCCAGGAGAGAGGAGCGTGGTCTCACGAGTTTATTTTTGTGCATGCTTTCTTAATAAAAACAAAAAGTGAATGTTTATGGTTTAACCCTCTTGGTGCCAGTATTGCCTTCTTTGCCAGCGGCGCCCGGCTCGTGGGCTCGGTTCCCACCTACTTACCTCAAACCATAATTTGGGTGTGGACACAGCTAAATGAACAGCCCCCACCCCTGTGTACTTTTAAAACTGAGTCTTTTCAGGGTGTCAGAAGTTCTTACAGCTGTTCTCAGGGCACAGAGATCAGCGAGTCTCTCAACTTGTGCTGGCCAGAAAGGCAAAGTAAAAATGATGCCAATGCTTAGGGCCTGTTTGTCCAACCATTTGTTTAGTTTACTCCTTTCGGGAGGGACTAACACAAAAAGCTGTTTTTTAAACCACTTCCTAGGAAATGTGCTTTTCAGGAGCAGAGAGCATCCAGACTTGAAAAATACCCCCAAATAGCCTGACGGGACACAATTTTATCCTCCTCGACCAGCAAGACGTGAGAGCAGGATATGACTGTGCTGCACTAGGCTTATTCCCCACCTTCTTGGGGTGAGACTGGCGGTTATCACTTCTCCATTCCAGGGTTTTACCAAATGCCTGATAGTCCAGCAGCCACCTAATCTGGTTCAGCAATGAGTGCAGTTGCTGCAATTCTGTTGGTGTGCCATCTTAAAATGCAGTAGGTACATTTGCTTGTACCTCCTAAAAGGAAGTTTTGAGACTCTGGTGGTAGAGGGAGTGAATGAGTGCATGCTAACGAATATAGCCACAGCATGTGCATTTGACCAGTTACTCTTCTACAGGGGTGTATTTGCCAGGACAAAGAAACATCTTGGGCATCATCTACCAGGCATGGAAGTCAGCTCAATGCAGCTGACTGGGGCAAGTGCTGTTCTAATGCACTGCTGTAAGAAAATGTAGTGCTCTTCAGAGGAAAAAACCCAACCCTCAGACCCCAAGTACACTCACAGGAGAGGGAAAACAGGATGACAGATTCTATGGAGACATCAAAAGTTACTTTCATCTGCAGTTTATCAGAGACAGGTGATGTAGAATGTAGACATACACAAATAACTGTAATGATGTTCTTCTAGCAATTCAGAGGTTAAACTACACGATCCCACCACAAATCATCCTGCAAGCCTGCTTTCTTCCTTTAAATGTTGAAATACTCTCGTCTCCTCCTTCACCAGCATCTTCCCTGAGATTATTAGCCTTGGTACTTCAACTTCCCATCTCTCTAGGCTATAAGGGGGGTTGCTGTCATGAGCTGAACCATCTCAGTGCCTTGGGTGTGGAGCTGCAGATTAATCAAATGTGCTGGAGAAAGGAAAAAAGCTGTTAAGTGGAGAGTGAATGAGCTGCAGGGCCATAGCTCCTTTCTACAGTGGTGATCGAAAGCCTTGCGTTACACTGTGCTGCCCGTGTCCTTCTCTGTTGAAGTCTTGCTTCTGTGAAGAGAGCAAGGGATGGAATGTGTTGGCTCCTCAGTAAAGACACCTTCCAACATTCCTCGCAGTGATTGTCGTGCCTTTGCCCTGAAGTCCCGCCCCACAAACACATAGAGCAGGGGGTTCACGCAGCTGTTGGCATATGCAAGTGCTGTAGAGAGGTGATCCCAGAGGATCAGTGACTGCCTCAGTTGTGTTCCAAGAGTAGGTATAAGGTACAGAATCCCAACTACGTGGTATGGAGCCCAGCAGATGAAGAATGCAGCTACCACAATCACAACTGTTCTCAGCATTCTGTTGTGTGGCTTGTGGAACTGGCTTGCATGCATTCTGAAACCAATGAGGGAATAGCAAACTGCCATTGTGCCAAAGGGGAGTATGAAGCCAAAGACAGTCCTAGTGATGTTTACTGCCACTGAGGCAAGTGACACAGAATAATCACCTTCATAGACATTAACCCAGGAGTCATTACCACTGTAGTCTAAAGGTGAGTATTCTTCCTGTAACTCATTTACAGGACTATCCACATAATCCAGCACTACGTGATCTCCAAAATTGTACCCACACTCAGTTTTGCCATCATGAGTGCTAGTCTCACGGTAGTGGAAGACAGGACAGCAGAAAACGAAGGCCAGGATCCAAATGCCACTACATATTAGTGATACAAATTTCACTGTTCGATGATTTTGACACCAGATAGGTTTCATCACAAGAAGGCACCGGTCAATACTGATGGCCGTAAGTAGGAAGACACTAGTAAACATGGTGAAGATTATGACTGATGGGATGACTTTGCAGAGCAACCAACCATACAGCCAGTGTTCATGGAGGGCCAGGTGAACAATGGAAAATGGCAAGGATAGACAGCAAATGAAATCAGCCACGGCAAGGTTTAGGAACCAGACAATGTTCACAGACCTTTTCATTTTCAGACCAGCTACCCAGATCACCAATCCATTGCCTGGGATACCTATGATGAAAATGATGATGAAGATAGCAATGGAGACAATGGATTCTGATGCATAATGTTCAGCAGCCTGTTCACGTGAACTGCTGTTACCCAGGAGTTGAGGCATTCTGTAGCTATAAAACAGAAAGCAAATTAGTAGGCAATTCACACCCTCCTTCCCAAATTCTTCTCTGTATTTGTACTGAAGCATCTCTGAGTCAGGTGACAGTACAGAGCTGTCAGGGTACAAAAACATCAGTCTATACAATTTGTGCTAAAGGCTTAACTAATCTGACCATTACACACATTCTTCATTCTCATGTTGGCTAAGCTACATAAGCCTCGCTATTCAAGCAGGAGGGTTGTATATACTTAAGTCCTCCGATCTCTGTCATCCCCCTTGATTTCAGTCTGGTTCCTTTTAGTCTCCAAAGTGGAGCTCTCTGTTCACATGCCCACACTGTCACCAAGTGTTTTTCCTGATCAACTTCCAGCTTTGTATACACCTCTTTCTGCAGAAAGGTAAGTCAGCATTTTAGTTCCTTTTCCCTTTAAAACAAGTGATTTCTTGGCATAACCAGTGAAATAGGTTTAGGTTAAGAAAGCAATGCTTGTCTTCATGAAATAACCCTGCTCTACTTCCCGGACATTATAAATAGAACAGACAGGACAGGAACCCTGTTTGCTAAGGGGTATTTTTAGGGAAGTTTCAGTAAGTACTTCCTTTTCCCCGCTTTTGTTCTAAGCTCTCAGCTGGTTCCTTGGAAAGCTAGTCTTGATGAGGAGAAAGGCAAGAAATTAATGGTTTAAGAAGAACATGCAGAGATTTAGTTGTAGAAAGAAAAATAGAAAGCAATAGCAGTGCTGTTCTTGAGCATTTCAGATAGAAGAAAAGATTTCTTACTGCAAGCCAACTAAGCTGAGTCACAGAATACTTCAGTGACATTTTAGAACTGTGAGAACAGTAGTGGAAAAACTAATTGCTCAATTATGCTTCGACTTAGATATTAGTAAATTTAGAAATGAAAGAAAATCTAGCAAAGTCAAGATAGAACTGAGAAAGTGCCTGATCTTCGTCCTTCAGGCATTAACAGAATTTTTTGTTTATAAAATCCCTGTTAACCCTTTCCATGTGAATGAAGACAGTTGTGTTGCTGACAGGTCCCTAAAAGCATTACCAGAACGCAAGGGAGCTGCATAGGTAAGAGCTGAATACAGCCTTGCAGAAGCAACTGAGGAGACATGAACAACCCAGGCTGACTATTGTAACCTCTATTATGCCAGTACTTAAATGCCAGTCAGGGACTGTTGTGTGCAGGGCTAAGTATCAATATAATTAAAAAAAAACCAAAAACATTCCAAATCAGCAGCTGGGGGCTTAACTTAAAATTCTAACAAGGTCTTGCTGATATATGAAGAAGCAACTTTTACAGGGAAGACTGGAGAACAAGAGCTGAATCTTGCTGCCTCCCCATATTGGCTACAGAAGATGCTATGAAGGGGAGAGGGAATCAAGGAATGCTGTGAAGGTAGGAATACACACCCTACTCCATAGCATAGTGAGGGATGAATCAATAAGAAGATAATGACCATGCTGTGTTTTCAAGAGTGCTAACAGGGCTGCTATGTGGTTATGAAAATGGAAGGGGGTAACTAGAGGGGAGAGAGAGGTTTTGAGGAGCAAAGGATAAGAAATTGCAAGTTAAAGAGGAAAGCAAAATTCTTCAGTTTATGATACCTACCCGAGTGAAGCAGGGTATTCCAGTGTGTCAGGAAGCAAGTGCCATCAGTCCCGTTTCTGCAGTGACTGAAAACAGAAACTCACATGACATTTTAGGAACCGCTTTTTTCCTGTGCATGCGTGTGCTAAGTATGTTCTTTCACCATGATGAAAAGCCTTAGAATGCTTCATATTTGAAGTTTTAAATGAGATCTGCTGATAAAATAACAAACCCAAAGAAGCTGTCTCAACACCATCAAAATAATTGGTGCCCTGAGTCAAAGCATCATAGAAAGCAAGGGAACTTGAGGCACAGACACATACTTCCCTGCAGTCTCCCTATGACAACCAGATCACGTCTTGCCTGTTGGCACAACACTGACCTTTGCTTTATGTAATTCATAATTCCAAATCCTGCCATCAGGTGTCTGATCTGTTACCTTGTAGTCATTCCCATGTTTTATCAGATCAGCACATTCACCCAGACAATACCATTTCTGGGATTCTTATCAATCCAGATCAGCTTCTGTCACAGCTTGAGACAGCTTAGTTTACCAAATACAAAACACCGTACTTGGCAAACTGTAACTGGTCACATCAAAGGGATTTAAATCTGATTTCTGACCTTTCAGGGTATTTCCAGACTTATTGTTGGTGGGGTTTTGGGGTTTTTTTGTTGTTGTTTTTAAGAAGGAACTTGACTGATGAAAAGCCAGAAGTGGTTTAACTGAGATGCTGATAGCACAAAACGTGACAAGACTATAAAAAGATAAGGCATGTAGTGCAAGACATTTCATATGTGTGACAGTAGGGTTCCCCCTCACCCCTCCAATCTGGGAAATCAAGACTGCCAGCAGAAGAAACAAAGCGCAGACATACAAGAATCAGCCTTGCTGTTTTGGTCTCGGTCTGGAAAATGAACCAGGATGGAGCAGAGTTCCACGCCTGAGCATGTCTCTCTGAAACACAGGAATGCTGCCTCCAACACAAACAAAACCTGAAAGCAGAAACAGGACGGGAGGCCAGGGCTGGGCTTCACCCCAGAGATGGACAGGCTGGCAGCAGCCTGTCACGAAAATTCCTTTAGCTGCATCTTATGCTCAGCTGACACCTTTCCTGGGGACTTCTCAGACCCAGGCAGCAAGTGTGTGCAGGAGGATACTCCTGTTGGCTCCTATTGGCAAAGGGACATGCAGCCTTTTCCCCACAATGTGCCTGGCTCTACTCAAACTCTCCTTTGCAAGAGGCCAGCTCTGATCTTCCCAGTTAAACTCCCTCCCCTGCAGCCAACACTGTCACAGCTGGCACTTTCTCTTTAGCCCAGCCAGCTCACCCTGGACAGTGGTGAGATGATGTAGCACCTTGCTGTAGAGGTTTCCAGAGCAATGAACCTTTTAAGCTGTTCAGACTAGTCAAGCATTTTGCACCTCAGCAAGAAGGGCCCAATAACAAAGACACTCAAAGGAGAGAGTGCCAGGAGGAAAAGAGGCATTTTGTCAACTTCCATAAAATGGTTACTTAGATCAGACCAGACGTTCGACTTGCAGCCTTGATGGCAGCCCAAGATCACTACGCTGCATTCTTTTTTTCCTCATCTGTATCCATTTTCTCTTCTGAACTGTGTATTTTTGTACATTGCTGAGTAAGATCAGGTAAGCACAAGCTTTGGATATCAAGCAGGGAACAAAGCTTGGCAAAACTTGCACATTTATAGATCACACATAATTAAAAAGTAGCTTTTCACAATAACAGGTTCTCAGTACTGGTGAGTGTTCAGGTCCGATGTTTTGCCAGGGCACTTTCAGGGAAGAAAACACCATTTGTAGTAGTATTTTGGTTGTTTTGTAAAAATAATCTTGAGATTAACCTTTAAGTTATCTCATGAGATTTTCTGTGAGACTGGTTTCCCCTGCACCTTCTGCGCAGAGAAGAAAAATTCCAAATATTGGTCCATCCATTAAGTACATTCTTGGACAATGCCTTATTTTTATTTTTTCTTATATAAGCAAAACAAATACAAAACAAAAGCCAAAATGATTCTTCTGCATGGTTTATTATAAGGCTACCTATGGATTGGCATGAACTGTACATTTTACTCTGCTTGTGTAGGCCTTTTTATTTGCACACCTCATATGGTTGAACATTGTGAGTTCCAGCCAAGATTTCTGCTATTGCTTTCATAGCCCGAGTTTAAATATGTTCTCCTTCAAGATTTCAACCTCACTACTTAATCCTTTAAAAAACAAACAAACAAAGCCCAAAACTTTAGATATTTTTGGCAATGCTTTGTATTTCCTAGGTCCAGAGGTGCTTGTTTAAAAAAGAAAATGTTACGTCCTCTGCTGGTTAAGTCTCAGTGGAAGTGAATGGGAGGTGTATTCCCAATGCCCTAGTGCTGCTTGTGCATCTTTCCTCACATGCCTTCTACAAGTTGGCCCTTTGCCACTCTCTCATCTTCTTGATTTTCTCGTAGAAGAACTGTGGGAAGATAGTGGCACACTGAATGACACCACAATAAAGAGGCAGGTGAAATTTAATATTGCCAATTGTGAATTACTGAATTTGGAAAAGCAACCATAACTATACAGAGTGATGTAAATAAGTTAACACCATTCAAAGAAAAAATTTAGTCACTGCAGATGATAGCAAAATCAATGCTATTCAAAAGGTTAAATATAACAGAAGGATTCAGTTGATTCTTGAATATTGAATGCTGTAACTATCCTCGATCTTAAAAACAATTAGAGAATCACAAATGATACAGAAAATGATGACTTGACAGCCATGGCTCAGAATGGCTTCTTTTGGTGGACAAGCTAAATAGATGAGAATGATTCACCTTGGGAAAGAGACATCTAAGTAGCAGTATAAAAGACACATGAAGAAGGTTACCTGAATTCTTATAGCACTAGAACTAAGAGATACCAAATTAATTTATCGGGTAGAAGTTTGAAAACAAAAAAAAAATTACACTTTTTCATGTTGCACTAGTCATGGCTCCAGGGATGACCTGGGTAACCAAAAGTACAAACAAATTAAAACAAAACCCAAGTAGATGAATCCACACAGAAGGAAAGCTTATAAAATACTGCTACCAAATGCATACAAGCCCCTGGCTCACACAAAGCCCTTATACTGGACTGTGAAGCTAGTAGGAAAGTAATTCTGTACTGTTTTATAGGCTTTCTTTAAGCAGCTCTGTTCTGCTCCAAGGTTCGTCTCTCATTAACTTCTTTGCCTTAATTCTGGCAGTCTGGCAAGCAATGTAGCAGCACCATATTGCAAGCAAGAAGGCAGAGCCTTCTTTTACACTGTGGCATGTATCTGCATTGAGTATTGGTGCTACATATTCCTACGAGCTCTTGTGTGGGGTGCATGACATGGTACAAATCTACCTGCGCGCCCCAGCGCGCAGCCTGGCAAGGCACCCCCTCAGCTGGCAGAGGGGAAGGGGAAAAGGAAGCTGCACATTTGCCACTCTGTATCTGTTCATGTGCTTTGCTCACACCACTCACGTGTCTTTCTGGTGTACCTACTCAAACAGCTGACAACATCATTTCTGGGGAAAACTAGGCCAGTTACATTTAGATATGCTTGTTAAATTTCAAGTCTCCTACTTTGCTAGTCTTAACAACGCAATACTGTTCCTGACCTTGTCTTCAAAACAGTTTCACTTACCAGATCCATGGCATCAGCAGGCTCCCGTTGTTTCAAAGTTCTTCTGCACTGGGCACTGTCAGAGCTACAATGAGGAGCTACTCGGATGTTTGGCCTGACAGGACAGCTTGTTTGACTGCTGTGATTGAGGTTCATTACCATCCTCTTCTACTTACCTTTGGAAACAGCAAAACACCAAAACTCCAGATACGGTTTCTGCTCTCGCTGCACTAATACTATTCCATAGCAGGGAAAAAATAGTAACAGAAAAAAGAAAAAAAAAAATCCACAAACTTTGTGCTGTTTAACTCACTTTTTTCTTTACACTTAGCAATAACCTGTGCTCACCCAGTCTTCCATGGAGAGTTTAAATTACTTCCCGTCACAATTAGCCCATTCTCTGCCCACACCTGGCTATAGAACTTTGGATACAGTTCTTTGTAGCTAGTGGATATAGAACTTGGCAGCTTTTGTTACGCCCCTTCTTCCAGTTTTCAAAGGAAACCTTTAGTACTTTCAGATACTCAGTCATAGGCTACTGCACAGCAGTAAACTTCAACATCAGTCTTCACTGAGAAGTCACGACTAAAAACATCAGCAGTTTAAATGCTACTGGCATTATGATGTTTGTTAAATAAGCTAGTAACTATACACTGATCTTGGCCACGTTTCTGGAAAGTCACACTCCTGAAATTGACCTCTATATAGCAGGCATTGTCACCACTTCCAGCTGCAGAACTTGTCATGGTTTCTGCCACGTTTTCTCTTTGGTTTTCTATTTCACCAAAGGCTGCATAATCCCAGCCCCACAGGCCACACAAAAACCCATTTTCACTTAAAACGCAAGCTTTAACCCAAGTCTGCAGGAAAGAAAACCACGCTGGGGAGAAGCGCCCAGGCCCAGTGCTGAGGGCACGCAGGGATCTACAAGCCCCCGACAGATACTCATGTGGCAGCACGAACCCCAACCCCATGTTTCGGCACGTCCCAGACGTGGCTTTCCCAGCTGCCGGCGCGACACCGGTGATCCCCAGGACGAGCAGCCGGCT
>NW_009942859.1:10933-29462 GCF_000696875.1 Nestor notabilis | reverse complement strand
TCTTTTCCAACCCAAACTATCCTATGATTCTGTGACAACATAAATAAAATTCTATCCATATATAATGTCAGTATTTTTTCAAGTGACACAAAAGCACCAGCTTCTGCTGTGAGAATAACTCCTGCAGTGAGTTTTTACAATGCAATGGCCCAGCTAATTTGGATGTACTGAATTAGAGGATGATTCTATGAGAGGACTTTTTGGCTGCAGATGGGCCCTTGGCCCTCTCTCCCTATGGATCTGGTGTTAAAAACCAGCAGGGTTTGGCGTAGGCAGGGTAACAGCTATCCACGCAGCTGCAGGGTTGGCAGTTTGAGCCCTGCATGGGCTAAACCCATGCTTTTGGCCAGCACAACGTCTCCTCCTGTGCCAGGCTTGCCTGGTGATCCCCACAAAGTGCCATACACGTGGGCAAAACCCTAAATGAACCAGCAAGCGGCTTTTTAGGGGAAAAAGCAGGCTTGCAAACACGCTGATGGGCAAGTGAAGAGCCACTGATGCAGCTCAAGCACACGGATTTTAAGGGCTATATCCCCAGAAATTAGCTTACTACACAAACAATATTGGATTAAAATGAAAGTCTAACTGCATCAGGGGCAGATTAACTTACTCCTCATGGCCTTACTGAAGTATCTATGTAGCGTATTGTTGAAACTATGTCAGAGCTATCAAAACCCACAGCAAACCTTGCAACAAGAACACCCAAAAGTTGTTTGTTTCTCCCTAAAAGACAGCCACAACACTGCTGGCACACACGCTAACGATAAAGATTTTAATGAATGACTATTTAATGGAACCTCTTTAAAAATAACCCAGAAAATCACAGTGAACCTCGGGCTCAGTGGAGAATTGAGTTACCTCAGGACAAGGCTCCTCGCAGCTTTGCCCGGCGGCTGCTTTGCCAGTGATTGCAAATTACAGGTTTGGGGTATATTTAGAAAAAAACTCAACCAAAAAACCAAAAAAACTTTTCTTCAAATGTGTTTAATGGATGAATTTTGCAGTAAATCATTGTAACTGCACATGATAATGTGTCTTGGAAAGGAGTAAGGAGCAGCAGAACAGAATACATCACGTTTAATAACATAATGCATTTGAATAATTTGCCCTGCAGCTCATCAAGCTGGCATGCAGTACAGGTAAGAGCTGCACTCTCAAATCCTCCTATTTCTTGTGCAAGGATACAAATATTAACAGATTTCAAGGAAAGCTAATTAGCACTATCATTTACTGTAATGAGAAAGGAAGTTGCTATTGCATGACAGATGGTATTTGTTTTATATCACATGCAATATAAGCAAAAGTCGCATAAAAGCTTAGCCAGCCAAACAGGTCGTTGCATTAGATTTGCATCCTGAATTGATTCCCCTCTACCCGATCGCAGACAAAGCACAACTAAGTCCTACCCTATATCTTTTTCTAGCATATACTGACCATACACACTCTGTTCCTGTTATCCTAATGAACGGCGATATTTAGCAAATAGGAGAAAACTAACAAGCCCAGCAACTGTAATCCAACTTCATAAGTTTTATTGTCCTCCTTATTTTGCAAAATGAAACTTAAGGTTTAATTCTGCTTACCAAAAAATGACAGAGGAATGCAATGGAGAAACCAATTCACAAGACAATGCTATTTCCACATGACCCTCTTCCCCCACCAGTGAGTCTTTGCTGTCGCACTGTAGGTCACTGTGAGGCCACCAAAAACACGGGCCTGACAAGCCATCCCATTAGTCCTATATATTCCATATATCATTATATTCTGCACACTAAGTGCTACCCATCCCTAACGCAGTGTGTTACAGTGCAAGAGAAAATAATGCAAGGGATACTTCAGCTACAGAATCAGTGATACTCCAGACCATAGAAATATATATGTATGCACACAAAAATATACATAATAGTGCTGAAAAATGCAAAGTTTACAAAGAAAAAAACCCCAGAATTTCTCACCCCAAGCAATATGCATTTTCTCCCCCCGCCTCCATTTTGATGAGCGCAGAACGCAACTATATTTATCCCCCTGTAAACATCCTCCGTGACACGTATGATCTGACTACAAAGGGTAGACAGTATTTTGCAAATATATATATAAAATTTTCTATGACTCAATTCCAGCTGAATTTCCATCAGAGAAGGGAGGAGGGATAATTGTGGTCTAACTCTAAAGGGGTTTTATCTTTTGCCAGGTAAATGCATTTAAAACAATAAAACAAAAGAAGACATTCCTAACTACATCAAAAACCAGCATGAAGATTGATTTTTGCCTTCCACCTCTCTTTAACCTCCCTACCCCATAACGTGTCCATGGAGAGGGACGTCAAGGGAAGCAGCATGTATTTTCCTCTCGGTATTTAAGAGAGGGTGCATGTTAAACCATTACTTCTCAAAGAATTTGATCTGTAACCATAAAAGAAAGCCGGTGTTTCACAGAAGTCATACATATTCACTGATAAATTACATGCTGATTTAGAGAAGATTCAGAAGGGCTGTGGGGGCAGATGGGGGGAGGCGGAGGAAAATAAAAAGAATAAGACAACATGAAATTACACCCGGTGGGAGCACGCACACGTACCTGCTGGGGGATGCCATTTCCTCTACATTTTACACCCCGGTTGCTCCGTTCTACCATCACTGCCACTACCAGCCTCCGGATCAGCGTTGGCTGCCCCAAGTCCCAGCTGGCTGCTGCCGAGCCCAGGCCCCAGCTGGCTGCTGCCGAGCCAGCGGCTTCCCCCCATGCGTGATTCAGTCTCCTTGAGGGATGTGCTGCATTGTACCGGGTGAGTCATCCCAGAGGTATTCTGCATATTACAGCTCCGGCCGGACCATTACTCATTCCCAACATCCTCCTCCCGGCTCCGAGAGCACACGCGCACGCACGGACCAAAGATCCTTGCTTTGCTTCCCCACCCCGGTTATAGGCTGGAAAAAAAAATAGAATGATTATGATACAACTGCCATAAACTAATACCGGGGGCGTTCAGAAGGAGCTGACAGAGCAAACACGCTGCCCAGAGGTTGCACCAGAGCGGCAGGCACGTCACTCGCTCACCCAGCACTGCAAACAGGTCCAAAGTTGAACTGGGCGTCATCTCCTCTGGTAGCCCTGGCTGCACTTTATTCCCCAAAAGCTGCTAACGCAGTGCTGGGAACAAGGGTCCAAACAACTCAAAAGGCCTGGGGGAAGCACTCCCATCTCCATCGCAGTTTTTAACAGGGTTTTAAATGCTTCCAGTTCGCAACAAGTTGGTATTAATCAATATCAGCTGTAGGTCCTTGTATACCCTACCTCTGCAGGCAGCCCAATCACAGTGCCAAAACACCACCATCCTGCTTCACTTCGGGCAGTTGGGCTCAAGCACTCACTCCTCAACAGCTTTCAGAACCGCTTTATCTCCTCGCTCAGCCAGTGTGTGCTCCCCCCTCCTCAAGATACAGGATCATCCCTAAATGTCCTCCCGTTTCTTTAAAGCACAAACGTTGCTCAAGAACTGCCTCAGCACCTACGACAAGAATAAAAATTGTGACATTGGGGCTCTGAAAGCAGCTTCTAAAAATACTTGCCCGGTTTCTGAACTAATCTACACTGATGATTAGGCAGGAGCGGGGAGGGGAAAAAGCTAATTTAAGTGTTTCCAGGCACAGCTGCTTCTGCCTTCCTTAAATCCAAACTGGTTCAACCTCAATTTGGGGAAAAAAACCCCTTCTTCCCTAGGATGGGCAACAGTGGCTGAAGCGATGCTACCTAAAAGCATCCTTTAGGAAAGCTACAGCCCCATTTTACAGACACAATATCCTAATATCACACATGATCTTGAAAACTTCAAGCTTGGACCATAGAAACACCGAGCCTGAGACCACCAAGGCTTGAACCCATTTTCAGTACCCAGATGCCAGGCTGCGCACAGGATGCTGAGGACATCCCGAGTCACCAGGACAGAAGCATTTGTCTGCTGCTTCTTTCCAGCATCCAGCAAGCACGTGTGGAGATGTAGCTGCAGGCACCTCTGTGCAGCTTGGTTGGATTTTGGCACGACAATGGAATCAAGCTACAGTCCAAAGTCACACTGAAGGCAACAGGCAGCATTTTAAGTTTGTTCTAGTGGGATCAAGCGATAGCCGTGTCTACTCTATTTCAACATACAACATAAAGAAGTTGTAGAAACACAGAATAGTTTGGGTTGAAAGGGACATTACAGATGACCTAGTTCCAATTCCCCTGCCATGGACAGGGATACATTCCACTACACCAGGCTGCTCAAAGCCCCATCCAAACCTGTCCCAGTGTCTCAGCAGCCTCACAGTGAAGGTTCTGGATTTAGTGGGCAAAGGGCACCCTGTTTTGGTAGAAGTGCATTTGGTAATTTAAAAAGTACTTTTTTTTTAATTTCAGCTGCACATCCCCAGTCCACAACTCATCCTACCCAGATGTGCCAGGATCTGCTGCCTTGCTTCCCTCTTTAAGCTCTGCAGCAGCACTGCTTTTACCCTCAAATGCTTAACACAGCACCCATCAGCTCTGTCCTCTGATGTCTCCAGCAAGAAATCAGCACACAAGTCCAAAGCAACATCAGCCAGAAAATGGCCATTTCTGCTTCAAGTCCAGTTTCTAAAGGGTTTTTTTCCACAAGGGACAGTGGAAAATGGAATTATCCTCCCAGTGTACGACAAAACTATCTGAATAAGCTGTGTTGTAATCATGTTTTTGGGACAACAGGTTGAGCAGTTCCGTCTCTCCAAAGCTTCCCTGTTTTCCTGCCTTCCCACTGCTCCCCAGACCAGCCAGCCACTGCTCATCTTAGAAACACAAAGCATAGTACATGGTGGGACTCAGACTAAGCACTGGCATAAGGGGGCTTACGGAGGAGCGGCAACAAGGACAATTCCAGCATTACGCATGAAACGATGGGTTTACACGGAAAAGGCACCACACTGTAAAGCTGATCTGCCACAGGGCAGCTCTCAGCTACATGGCTGGGTTGAGCCATGAGTTGGGTATTTTCTCCAGTCACCTGTTTGCTGGTGTGCCTGGATCCAGGACAGGCAGGCAGAAACACTGAAAAGCTCTCTGTTATAAATGTTACAGCATCCTCAACCCGTGTGGATGCAAATAAAGCCCTGACCTTCTGTCTACACCACGAATTTGCATCAGACGAGAAGAACCATCACCACCACCTAACTCAGTTGGCTTCAAGCCCTGCTCTCAAGGGTTTTCTCTGAAGGGAAGCGGATATCAAGTCACCAGATAGTTGTGAGCATCAACTGAATCACTGGTTGGGTTATGTTATTCAGAGTCAAGGCTAAGCTAACAAACCTCAGCTCCAGGCTTGGCAATGCTGCTGAACTTACTTTTCCTTTTAATTATTATTATTTTTGCCCTTAAATACTATTCAGTACCTCTTAGCACACCCAGCCCTAGTAGCTTGATGCTACAGTGAAATATCCTCCAAAACTTTTGTGCATTTCCTAGCTTGGACTGGTGAGTGGCTGCTCTAATAAATGAACATTTTCCCTAGTTTCCAGTGGGATGCATGCTGCTACAGGGCTTTGCTATTAGAAATCTAAAGTAAACATTGCAACTGGAGAGCCAACAAGGCACTGGATCTGCTTTCCGCTGCCTGCTGGCCAACTACAAGCACAGTTCAAAGAGCCAAGACTGTGGTCAGAGCAAGAGGAGCCCATTTTCGCTGTAGCTGCTGTGACTGTGATTAAGAGAATGAAATCCAGTCACCTCATTAATGCCAGTTGCGTTAATGGTCTGAACTTCTGCAGCACAATGTTAACACAACACACAGGACCAAGCGCTGGCAGCTTGTGAGCCAGGCAAAAATATGTTTCAGCACTTCATTTTGGTGCAGTGTAGGCTTATGAGTACCTGGAGCCCCAGGTCTGTACAGGACACTGAAACTTGTAATGTCTCATCACCTGGGAACACCAGGCAACCTACCTTAGCTGTAGAATTCAAGATTCGTTATAGCAATACTGCCTAAGTATTGCTTCCTGTGCCTTGTGAGGGGTAAAGGAGATTGCTTTTCTTCTCATTTTGTTTTAATTAAGAATAATCCCAAACCAGACAAACAAAAAAAACCAAACAAAAGACTTTATAGACATGGTCAGTATACCTTTTTGTCCAGCACTTCAGAGACGCTCATGTCATTCATGCTTTGTTCACCACAAAGTTGAGTACAGTGTTTATTCAAGCCATGCTGTAGGGAACAGCTGAAGTATAGCAGAAACAGAAAAAAGGGCAGAAAAGCTGATCCTTAGGAACGACTTCAAACTTTTTATGATGTGCTTGGGGCTGCTAAATATTCAGGAGCATCGAAATGTGCCTCCCTACCCACCATTACCATGCTTTCCCTATTTTCCATGAAACCAGAGTCAGGCTCTTCCATGCTGCACACCTGTGCCAGCTAAAAAGAAAGATATTAAAAGTACAGCTGAATAGTGCTTCAGCAGTTGAGGAGTATTCTGGGGAATAGATGGTCCATAAGAGCCCATGCAGGAGCAGATCACAGCACAGCTCAATTCTGCTTATGCATTTCCCAATATCAACTTTTCCCAGATACTGTCACTGAACATGATGCTTTCCCAAACCAAATGCACCCCAAGTTCTCCAGTAGAATTAAGGAAAGAGAAAAGCTGCAGTATTTAATCTCTTGTAGACATCATCTGATCCAGAACAGAGAGGATCCATCCCTTTTTCTTTTTGCAGTTGGCTCCAGCAAGCTGCAAGCCACCAGCATGGTGGGAGCACCTTGCCACTAACATCCAGCAGTGACAGCTCTGCAGCTGAGGGCCCAGGCCATTATCCCCGCTGGACTAGTGCAGACATCCCTTTGACACTGGGTAATTACACGTATTACAAGCCCAGGTCCTATCAAAGGCACAACCTATTTATAAATTGCAGAGATGCTAACCGAACATAGCAAGTTGGAGGCAGCATTGCCACTTCATACTGTGCAAACCAAGACAACTCTCTATATGTCGGTTTAAAAAGTCCATCTTCAGGTGACTGACAGCTTGCAACAACCATTTTTCTTTACTGGGTGTTTTAAAACTTAGGCCTTGGACAGACACATCATTCTCACACATGAATGGACCTTTGTACATATGGATGACAATAAAATATGACCCCAGTATAGATGGGTATTTCCATCCAGGATGCAGAAAGGTTCTGGGTGGAAGCCATATGGATTTAATTTTCCTGCAGACAGATCAAAGGAAAGCTGCTGAGAGCGTCTTACTCGACTCTAAATAAACATCCATGACCAGAAAAGAGGTTACACAAATGACATGCACCAAGCTCCTCTGTGCCAGAAAAGCCATGTGTGCTTTTCTTCTAATTAAACCCTTCCTCCATAGCTCCTAATTGATACCTGGGCAAACAGCTGTAATACACTCCAAGAAACCTAACCCTGTACCTTGGCTTTATTCATATCACAGGGGCTCGGTCATCACAGGGCTGCAAATTCTCATTTTCTTGATAAAAGAATGATCAAGCTAATAAAAAATGAAGACCTTTCTCCTCCCTCTTTACATGCTTCGATACTGAGCTCAGAGGAAAGGTGCTTTTGATGTCCTGCCCCTCCACAGTTTGCATTTGAATTTGTGTTTTCCTTGCAGCGATATCAGTATCTCCTAGACTGGCCAGATGGCAGAGCTCCACTGCTTCTTTCAAGTCGTCCATTGAAGAGCACCTTGCCTCTACAAGCCAAGATCAATCACTGCCACAAATGGATTCATACCTCTGATCCCCTGAGAAAAGTCATCACTTGTAACACAGGTTGAAGAGCTTGACTTGGCTGGTTGTTCCTAAATCAAACTTTAGTTTCATTTCAGCTTTAATCTAAACTGCTTAGTCTAACAAAAGCATTACTCCAGTTCGTCTGCAACAGATGGCAAGTGATGAAGAACCTACAACATCCCTAAAAGAAAACATGTTTTTTTGAAAGTATGAATCTTCCTTTAACGTCTAAATACTGTGTCTTTGCTTCTCCTTTCTGTAGGACAAGTTTCTTTTCCCATGCAAGTACTCTCAGACTAATTTTGTATATCCCAGACCACATATATCCAGTTTCTTGTCTTCTCAGATGTCTTCTTTCCAGATTTCAAATCATCTTTGCTGCTCTTTCTAAGGGTTGGTGCTATCTTTTGCAAAGCCTTCATGCCAGGACTCAATACTCCATGTTACAGCACCTGCAAAGGCAGCAAGACCCGGCAGACCAAGACGCAAGCATCGCGATAATGTGTCAGTAAAACATTACTTTGCCCTTAAAATGCACGTTGCTCAGCTCTTTCCAGTGCTCTTGGAAACAACCTTAAGTCTATTTTGTAGACTTAAAGGAAGATAGTTAATGCTTGTGATTCTGCTTCCATTTTTAGTAGCATGGGAATTACTCTTTTGTTCATTTAGGACAGCGATCCTTGCAGCCTGCCTCTTTCAGAGCACAGAAATGACACAGGGCAGGTTTCCCCTCCTGCACTGAGTACTGCAAGCTTTGCCATGCCTACCCTGTAGCAGGACATCAGCATTATTATTGAGCTTTCTGATGTTACTATTTAAGTCCTACAGCAGCCAGAGATCTCTCGCCAGCACCTTTGGTTTCCTCCACCCAACTGTGCGCATCTCCCAACCTCTACTTTGTTCTCCCTGCAGCCAGCTTTCCTGTTTACATCGCTGCCCTCACTTCCCTTGCAAAGCTAAAGGGCTTTGGAAGCAGCACAAACAAACAAGCGCTTCCTCAAGGTGCAGGCAGTTGCGTGCCTCTCTTCCTACCACAGCCCTTTGCCAAGTGTCACTTGCATTTAACAGCTTATATTTCCTGTGCTCTGTTTTAATAGGCAGATCTTTTAAATGCTAGAAGATATGGTGGTGTGAAGTGCCTGCTGAATATATCACTGGCAAGAGTGATCTTGTTCAGACACAGCAGAGAAGTCAATCAGGGGAGATCACCTAGGGGTCATCTAATACTCTCATTCGGACAGAAGAGTTGTTCAACATGCTGCAAATTCATGTTTTCATGCCAATTGCTTCCAAAAAGGTTAAGTCTTGGGTACATCTGCCTTGGGAGAGATGGAGTCCTTTGGCATATCTGAAGGTGACTGAAGCCTCCCATGGTCTTTCCTTTTAGCAGCAAAAATGGTGGAGCTTCTCATCCTGTTCCCAGAGTTTTTGGTGCAAACAGTGTAAGCTGGGTGCTGCAATCTTAAATCTTCTGGGTTTATCAGGGAATACCAGAACATCAATGCCCTACAGAACACCAGAAGAACTGCTAAACTTAGAAATTATCTAGTAACAGTTTATGCAAGTTCATTCATTCAGCACTTTTTAAAAACATTAGAAATGACTACTGAAGAAAAGCAACATTATCTTCTTGCTGAAGATCTGCAATACAAAAGTATTCACCTTTTATCTTTGGGCAAAGCCCCAGCTATACTATACTTTGCCCACCTCCAGTAAATTAAGGTAACATCTAGAATGGACGAAGAAGACATACCAGATATACACTGATTTTCTTCCCCCCAACTTCCCACTTGTTTTTCTGTCTCAAGCTGTGTTACAACCACTCTGTGCATGTTCAGCAGATGATAACGGAACCGCAAATTTATCTCAACCCAAAATAACTTGGGTTTTTTATTTCCCCTCCCCTTAAACTCAGATTTAGCTAGGGTTTTAATTCCTGTTTACCAAGGACACAGTATCGACAGGAGGTGCACGCTTATCTTTCAACGCCCCATCTACAAACTTGGCCTTTCTTTTTCCTTAAGGTGGTTTCATCCAGTTGTATCACAAGTGTCTGTCGTATGTCCACTAGTATTTTGGAGCAAGAGAAGTTACAGAGAGGAAGAGCTCTGGCCTGAAGATGGGTCTCTGCTGCATTCGTGCACAGGGAAGGCAGCTCCACACCCAGCACTCCAGTGGAACGTTTTGGCTCCCAGACAAGAAAGCGGCGGAAGTGCGACGTGCCAAGACTGCAAGGCCTTGTTGTCAGCTAGAAATTAATATTCAGAGAAAACAGCAACGGCATTTTGGTGTGCTAAGGGGAAGAAATACGTACACGTTCCCCCAAAGCAAGTGGAGTATGAGCTTCGCGAAACAATTCGCACCGTGATGGGAGATCACAAGTTGTCTGAACTCCCCCCCTCTAAAAAACAACAGAACACAAACCAAAGCCAAACAAACAAAAAACCCCAGCTTTCCTGATCAAATGCCATTTCCAATATTTATTAGCAAGGTGGGACAAGGGACACCTCAAAAGGTTATGCCTCATCCACGGATGCCTTTTTATTACTGTTAGCATCACGATGAGGCAGGTGCCCAACCCATGTTTCCTCCACCATGGGGATATCACAAGAGGAGCCACCAGGCAAACACTAGGAAGATGCTGTGGAGACAGATGCAAGCCTGTGCATGCTGTGGAAACCCAAGGTAATACCAGCACAAAGGCTGTATTACAAGTGTAACAGACCCAGCTTCAGTAGATTCATAATGGAGTTAGATGATGACAGCTCCATCTGAAATGGAAAGCCAAGGTAGAAAGACAGCTACACATCCCAATCCCGCGCTCTCCCTTGGAGATGCATGGATGATGAATACCATCAATTTTGAAGCGGAAGTGAGAAAGCACATCCTCGCTTCAGCTTGTCCAGATGTGCTCAGGCTGTAATGAGTCCAAGGAGAACCTGGCAGTTGAGTTCCCCTCCACCACACGCATGCATGAACGTTTTAGGAGGAGTATGTTTAAGTGCACCTGTTTAACTATGTATTTACAAACTGAGTTGAGATTACCCAAAAGTAACAAATGTTACAAGTAGCGTAGCAGCTGAAAAGATCACCTCCATCCCATTGTAACACAGCAATGCCACAGCTGCATGTATGAAATGGGCACTTCTCTGTCGCACTCTGGGCCAGGGATCACCTTTGTAATGAATTAGGTGGGAATCCGTGGCCATCTCAGAAGCATCTTATACACAGCAGCAACCCTCTTCTAGAATTCTAAGTAACACTTGGACAGGAGACCTCCAGATGCACTTACAACTAAATAAATGAAGTTTTGCTGAAACAGTGCTTCGCCAAAACCAACACGAAGACAGTGACCTCTGGAATTTGGTGCTACTTGCAGATGTCCTAAAGGATGCCATCAACTAAGTCATACAAAAGGTACTTTAACCCCTGGCAGTGATTCATTTAGATATTATTATTTTTATTTTATTTTTTTTTTTTTTAGCAAAAAGCCTTATTACTGAGGGAGAGTTTCCCATTATTTGAAGGAAAATCCAGAAGAGAACAAGTAGATACTGATTTGTTAAAGAGACAGATAAACATGTACAGGAAATACTTCTATGAAGGTCTTGATCCTCTGAAGATTAATAATCTACAGTACTGGAGACAGAACCATGACACTGAGGAAATAAGCAAACTATAAAAACAGGAAGAAGTGGAAGTTTATTTTTTTAATGTTATTTTGAGGGAATATTTGTTTTTCTGAAGCTTAAGATACCGGCAAAAGCCTCCATCTGCAGGTCACACTATTCTCTATACAAAAGCAGCTGCACAGAGTTTCCTCATCCAGGTCCCCAGAGCTGTCAGCCCAGGGAGGCCATCCTGCACATTACGGATTAGCTGCCTCCCCAGCCAACATTGTTTTTCAGTTTTCACCCCATTTGAAGTCACTGAAAGGGCTGTCACTGTGTGGACAATGTTCTGTAGGTGATAGCAATAAATCAAGTTATTTTGCTTTCGCATTTCCCCTACAGCCACAGGATGAAGGCGCTGCTCCCTCCAGATACAGATATCAGTGTCTTTATTGTAATAGTCAATATTAAGGTAGTACTTGCTGGAAATGAAAGGTTTTGCCACACATCAAAGCTATCAAGAAAAGCTTTTCTGGACTCTCCTGCCTTGATTTTTGTTCAAATGAAAGTAAAACTACTACCACTGCCACGAATTACCCAAAGGATGCAGTGGGGATGTGCTGAGGCAAACCACTGCTTCTGCAGCAACTTGGTGGCACAACTATTTTTGGACCACTGCAAGTCACCAAAGCTGAAGAGACACCACAGCTTTGTCCAGAGGCACCTTTCCTTTCACCTCAGAAATGTCTCATGCTACCTCATGGTGGCATCACAAGGAGCACTTGGACTTGCATCATGTCTTTTATGTAAGTTATTTTAAGTGAGTCAGGCTGAAGCACAGAGCTGCCCTAGGGTCTTCTGCTGTTAAAGAAGGTGAGGAGAATAGGGGACAGGGACACCACATCCATTTGTCCTAATCCAGGAAGTTTCTGAAGCAACTTCTCCACCTCTTTCTTGCAAAAGCCTTCAAGAAATTTAGATCATTCCCACTGCAACCAATGCTACGCACATGTACCGAATGCCACCCTCAGAGCTGAATTAAGCTCACATCTGTCTGCAGAATTCCCAGAGCATGGAAACCCATCAGTACAGAAATTAAGTTTAATTTAACCTGAAACAAGGTTTAAATATTTATGCTTCTAATATGTTCTCAGCACTTTGCTCTTTAGTACCATATATAGTTGAATTATTTTTGTCCACTGGAAGTGATCCCTCTGAACTAGGGCATTTATCGCTGAAGAAATTGTATTTCCACATTTAGTTAGCAGATGTTAGTTAACTGTGGCGGGAGGAAGTGATCTGCACTAAAAAAAACAACCAAAAAAAGCAAGTGCAATCCTATCAACCCAGCTCTCCACCTGGATTTGACCTCTACCACAACTGCAATAAGACCTAGACACTATTTGTGTGCTTACTGCATGGAACATTTGTATAAGTATTTATTGTATCAAATATTAAGCATTTGCTATTTGTCTGACACAGAATATACCAAGCCACATACTTTCCGATTTTGTATGAATCAACTAGGATAGCAAGTGATTATAACAGTATCATCAGTTAAATTGCAGTAAAAAGCAGAGAAGCAAGTATCTGACTCAGAAACAATTTAGAACTCCAGTTCACACAAATTATTCCTGTCTAGAGAAACACCAATGCTGCTACAGTGGCATAGAGCACACCAACGTGCTCCCCAATGATGAGGGGATAAGCAGAGGTCTGTGCTCAGAAGCCCACCGAGGCCGCCAGGCTATCTAGTGGGTACCTGCTTTATGCGAGTTCCCATTCCCTTTTCCAAGTGATTACTTCCAATCAAATCCTGCAGAATTGCTGCACATCCAAGCAGCCCAGCTGTTAATCTGTCCTAATTTTTGTTTTTGTCTCCCACATGTGTTAGTGCACCAGGGGTCTGTGAGACAAAATGTTTTACACTACCTCATAGCTCCTCATGTTAACTGACAGTATTGGTAATTAAACTCCCATCAATTACAACCAGATATTAGGATAATAACAACAGACACAGACAGAGCCCTTGAGCAGCAGCTTCTAGGAAATGACTATCAAGAGCGCTGTTAAAGTTCATGCTCTTTGAGTAATGAAGTATTTGAGGCAATGATGAGAAGCTGCACCCATATATTGTGCTCGACAAGGTTCCCTCTGCTTCACACCCTGAAATGTCAGCCACAAATGTAATCTCAACCCAGATATGACACCCAGATATTCTGGCTTCACCCCTTTTTTTGCCCTAGATGAAGATGAAGGAACAAGCTACCAAAAAAAAAAAAACCCCTGGACGGTACTTCCATAAAAATACCAGACTTAGACTCCTGCCACTAAGGCTCTTCATCGAGTGAGAGCCAGTTAGCAAAACACAACAGTCTGTATTTCTCCTTCGTCTGTCAGTACCCAAAGATAGACTCTGAAAGTGCCTGTCTTCAAAGCATATAATACCAGTACGAAGTAACAAAAAAGCAGACTACAGTGATGGGTGGCTGGTCCAAAGCAGCCTCCCAAGCTCTGGCAGCCCTGGTTACAGAACACACAGCACATAGAAGACAGATGTAAGCCAACTGATGTTCAACACATCAGGCATCTCTTCTTCTGGGGCATCTCATAGCTTCTTGGCTTTGCACAGCACTGGCTGCAAGGGGCGTTTTTGCCTTATCCATTAAATCAAGGAATGCTTGAGGTCCACGAGTACTTCAGCAAGCGAGATATATGCCAGTGACATCAGAAATGTAATAAAATAACAACAAAAAAGAAAAAGCAAGCAGCTTGAAAGATTATCATTGCAGACTGACTCCCCTGCCAACCAAGGAAGCAATAGGGGAGGCTGGGCTCTGGTGCCAGGGACCCCAGACGCCCATCATGCCTATGATGACCAGCTGTTCCCGGTATGGAGGATGGTACGGAGACTATCCCAAAAATCCCGCTCCTGGCACTAGGGACTTCCTCGTGACACTCTGCCAAGCAGGCGGCATTGTGAGCTCAAAGCGGCTCCTCACTTGCTTCCCTGAAACGCTGCTGTGAAATGGGCACTTACAGCTCTTATAAGCCCAGCAGTGCCTACACCATTCCCGAAGAACAGACTTTATTAACTTTAACCTGCTAAAAGCTGGCAGCACAATAACCCACATCCACGGGCTGCTGAAGGTGCCACATCCCATTTAGACTTGTAGGGCTAAAATTAAGCTTTTCCTATGATATGCAGTAATGTTTGCTTGGTGCCCCAATGCTTGCTCAGGCAGGCCTTCTATTCACCTGGGGCAAGCATGCTCTTCAAGCTTAATTAGGTCATATCCCAGGCTAACGAATTTAATAGTTAATTGAAACATCATGCCAACCTATGGTGTGCTCTGCATGTCTCTCATGCCTTGCGTAGTGGAAGTCCAAGGGTGGGAGAGCAGCTTGGGGTGGGGAGAAGGTTTAATTTTAGCCAAAAGGAGGAACGTTGCCTAGCTGAAGAAATAAAAATAAACCAAAAATCCACTCTGCCACAATGCTGCCCCATGACAAGGGCACACTGGTTTGTGCAGGATCCATAACACAGGGGAACACTAAATGGCAAAACGTGTTCACAACACTAGATACAGCTACAGCCATAGACAATGTAAGCCAAGAGTGCTGTGCTACACAATGTGGGGAGAAAGCCTGCACAACCCTTGAAGCTACCAAACCCTGGAAGCTTGCATACATATCTGCACTGAGGGAGCCCATTACAAACCTCATCCTTAAGCTATCATAACCAAAGGCATGGCCTCGCAGAGGCTGCTGGCTGTGCTCAGGCAGAAGACTGTATCTCCAAGCTACCTCCCAATCACCAAACACATGGTAAATACCTTCTTACATAAACAGGTTTCTTGCAAGCTTACATACACATCCCCATGCCAGGTCATTGTGTGTTTTTGCACAAAAAACCACAAAGACCAATCTCAGAGAGGCTTTTTCCACATCTGCCTGCGCACATTTGAACAGAGGGAAGATGGTAACCATCTTCTGACCTTTAGACAAGGCACTCTTGACAAAATTAAGGCTATCCTGCTGAGGGAAGTTACCACATACAGAAGGAAACATCTTCCTTAAGCACAAAAGAGATTACTGTATTTAGTATTTTAATTAGATCATGAATGACAAAGCCACATTCCTGCAAAAGAAGTTCCTGTATTTAAGATGTTCCAAAATAAAACAAATATACAGAGACTGGATTTCAGCCTTTTAGGTGTTTTTCCCCCATATTAAGGTCTACAGTTTTCAGAAGGAGTTAAAAGTAGCAAGAATATGCACAAGCTGTGAACATGCACAACCCTTTTAACTTCTCTTACTCAATTAACCAAAAACTCTTTCACAGCAGCATTCACGCTCCCTGCAAGGCAGTACCTCCCAACAGCCATATTCTCCCCCTCTCCAGTCTTAAGTTTTCTCTTAAAAATTTACCTTTGCTGTAAAGGGAATTTCTAAATCCCCTTTATGAATTATACAGCAAGATGTGCCTGAATCAGGTGCTCGACCAGGCACATTCCTATTTGGGCCATCCGAGGAAAACCCTGCTTTGTTTTCTGCCATCTCACCAACCCAGATTGCCTCAGCTGCCCTATAGGTTGGACCTTCCCAGATCTTGTATTATGCATCCTCTAGAAAAGGATTTTAAGCTTCCCAAGGTTTCTTCTGTCCTGAATTTGAAGCTAAACATCAAATCAGCAACACACTCCAATGGATTACTTCCTTTCATTGATGAAGACTTACCATTTTTAAGTAGCTTAAAATACATGACACAAAAGGAAAATTTACCTATGGCTTGAAGAAAACCTTTCTGTGTTTTCTGTACTTGTTGCAGGAGACCTTGAGCACAGTTTTAGGCACTGGACAGCTTTCTCCTAACACAACGCCACTTCTGTAAAAGGCAGCAGAGTTTCCTTTCTCATTTGCTTTGCACCACGCACTTCCACGCCGCGCGCCTTTCCTCGCCAACCGCAGCCATCCGTCATGCTTCAGTCGCCTCTCCCTGGCTATTTACTTAAGGCTGGGTACGGCCAGGAATTCCTTCACGTAACAAAACGTACAAACGTGCTTTTATACGGTGCGTTTCAACACTGGAGAGTGCTCTCAAGGAGTTTCCCTTTTCTGTCCTGAGGAGCTGGTTTTACTCAGAAGTTCATGGGGCAGCAGAAGTTTCTTGCTGAAACAAGTCACATACAAAACTAGAGAGAAGAAGCCAAGCATTTATTCCTTCCACCTAAGGAAATTAAAGGTTTAAAGAGCTGTTGGGTATTAGCTCTTGGGAGCCTTTTTCAATTAAAGAATTTTCACAACCCAAAGCACCCCTCTCTCTTGGGCTACGCTGCAAACAAGGGCTCAGCATGACCTTGTGCCCCCCCTCACTTCCCAGAAGCAAGCACATTTGGGTTTTCCTCTGCAAACATCACAGCAATGCAGCACTGTCGAGCAACTACATACAACTGCTGCCATTGTACCTCTGGAGCCACCTGAAGCCACACTGGCATCATGCATGTGAGTGACATGAAGCAAGCAAGGCAATGAGAATGAACCCATGGCCTGCACGCTTGAACTAGCTGTTGGAGTTGAAGCCAAAAGCACATCCCCTGACACACTGCCGGGCATCTGCACTCCACCAGAATCCACAAAATAAGACACAACACTAGGCTTAATGGGCAAGAAAAAAGCCAGGTGCTCTGTACCTGGTAAGAAACATGACTCTGATTGATAAGCCAAGGAAGATAAGTTCCATCTGACATTGGAAGACACTATCCACAGGCATGAAGATGAGTCGCTTCTACCGGTCTAAGAAAAATACAGTCACCACCTTCCCATGCCCCTTGTAGCAATGGGTGACCCAATGGGCCCAGGTTCACGTCATGGCAATTTGTAAAACCACAAACCAGGACGAATCAGTACAGAAAACATTCATGCTTCTTCTGCTGACCATCACCAATTAAGTCAACAAATTTCTCTGCCATCCCATCCCTTCCGATCTGAAGAGACAACCTCTTCCAGATACAGGCAACCACCAGCAGCAACTTCCATAGAATGGTTTGGAAGGGAACTCAAAGCTCATCTAGTTCCAGCCCTCCTGCCGTGCACTGGGACCCCTTCCACTAAACCAGGCTGCTCAGCTAGATCCCTGGAAGTTCATTGAATGAGTCCTTTATAGCATTAATAACAGCAAACAGCAGATGTTACATGCCCCCAACTGTTCCACAGACAACTGGTCAGAGACAACAGATCCAGAAGCCTCTCCCAAAGCAGCTGGGTTTTTCTACCCCTGCTTCCAGGGTAGGGGTTGCTTTACTGTTGAACAAACAGAGTACCTGGATGCTGTAAACATCTACACCATAAGTAGCTAGCCAGGGCTTACCACTAGTGACTCAAGGTTGATGATCACCTGGGAGAGGGTCCAACGGGGGATGCCCATTTCTAGTCCATCTGTAGCCCAAACACAGAACCTTTTCCTTCTACACATAGAGAAGTACCACCTGCTGTCGAGCATTTTCAGAAGGGTACCAGACTCATGTACAACCACAACCTGGTCTTGTGAAAAATTATTCCTCCTATTCCTGCAGCAGAGAGGAAGCAGAGGAGGGAAATAATCTAGCAATATTGAACTGGTTTTTCTTGATCAAAGTTTGCACAAAAGGTACGTGTTGAAATCTCAAAACTTAAGTGCTGGAACAAAGGACACGTTTTCCTTTATATCATCTTACCCCAAATCAACACACAAACCTCAGATACATTCGTAATCCAAAGAGAACTGATAAGCAGAAGTACCTAGTGATTTTATTGTTGAAATCACTGCAGAACTTCGGAGTGCATTTTGTTCAACAGAGGCAAAACCAAAGCAGCGAGTGCTGTTCTGCTCACTGCTATTCCCTTTTGGTTTGGTTTCTTTAAGTCAGCACTGAGAAAGCAAATTAAGCTTCTGACTTTCAGCTCCTGTAATAGCATGAATTACACAGCACCCACTCCACAAGTTTATATATTTTCTTTTTAAAACATGAATGGGAAAGTGTACACAAACACCCTTCTTTCCCCATCCCTTCCTTCCCATAAGGAGGAGTGTTTGTTTTTTTTATTCGACCTTATGAAAGCTTGGGGAAGCTATTCCACCAATACTCTGATAAAGGTAGCCCACACTTCCTTAGAGATACAGTAAA
>NW_009942859.1:1830-10902 GCF_000696875.1 Nestor notabilis | reverse complement strand
GGAAAAAAAAAAACCCACCCAAACACCCCACCAGCAACAAAGCTGCCAGAAATACTTTTTTAATGACTTTTGTACAGAATGGTGAATTATATCAACAAATTAACCCAGTTTACAATTCACTCAGGGCTCTCCTGAACAAGAAAATATAGAGGTACATAGCTGCAGAGGCAGTAAGCACTGCAGAATTTCAGTGCTCCACAGCCAAACGCTCACATCCAAGATAAAAATGCCACAGATGGGGCTTTCAATTTATAGATCTCTATGATCACCATTTCTAAAATAATCCATGCGGCTGCTAACTTTAGGGAACAGGGCTTTTTATTGCTTATGGGAGTTTGGATTGAAGGAGGGGGGGGCCTTTTCTGCATGCTGTGGAAATTGATTTCAGGGATCTTGTTTAAAGGCACGCATGCAGAACCAAACCAAATGAGTAGTTGGTGCCAGGCTTCATTAAACCATAATTCTTTTCATTCATAGGCTGTGATTTCGAAGGGCTCCTTAACCACTTGCTAGAGGAGGATGGGCATGGCCAAGGTCAACAGGCACACCAACTGCTAGCTCCACACCAAAAAAAATGGGAGACCCCAGTTAGATCCTGGCCTCTGGGTGCACTAGCATTTCTGGGACCTAATAACAAAGCCGGGAGAGAAGCAAGAAGACTCCTAATGTGCAAACACAGGAGAAAAGATGGGTAAAAACATCACCGTACTGCAATCACACATACTGCAACATCGTCGAGCCCAGCATCATGCAAGATGACCATGGCAATCCCAGGACCAACAAACTCTCTTGGAGTTCAACCCAAGGCATCAGAATAAGCCTATTTCTGCCTCCCCTTTATCTGCTGTCTGTTAATCATTTCTACACATACATATAAGCACAACTTTTAGATGGGGGAAGATCCACCCCCCACGCACACATCAAGTTGAACGGGTAATATCACCCACCCTCCTTCTGCCTCTGCCCATCCACACAACTCTGTATTTGGAAGGCTTTTAACCAAAAAAGGCCACTTATCCAGATGAACTGGCTTGGGAAGGTTTATGAGTTCTGGGAAAGGGTGAAGGAGACAGAGACTTTTTAATAGCTGATAAAAGCACTAATGAACAGCTCAAAAAAAAAAGTTGCTATTTATCAGATAACTTGTTTTAGGAACTACTGTAAAAAGGCACATCACTGACCTGATAAGATCTTCCAGACCAGTGGAGTTTATGTATACATAGGCATGGGGGAAATGGTTTATTTGGGCTTTAAGGCTCTTCCTGTAGGATGCAGTGTTTATAAAGGGTATTTCTAGAACTTCCTGACTGCATTTGTGAGACTGTGCTCTCCATACGCCTCCCGCTCCTCCCCACACCAGCCTGTCTGCCCGCAATCTTTATACCCAGTGCCTGAGAAGTACAGAAGCTGCAGATGCTTCATGAGGAGTCCTGCAGTTTAGCAGGACCGAGCCCCAAGACACTGAGGCAGACAAGATAAAGGATGTGTTTTCTCCTAGAAAAATCTGCAGGTTATTCTTGTCTATATAACACATAACGCTGCATGGGTTTTTAACCACATCTTTAAAATGCATTTAATCCCCTTTCGCCCTCTCTCCTATTATTCCCCCTTTATTTTTTTATGTTATTTACTGTTTTGACCAATCTAGCCAACTCTCCACATTTCACTTTCTTCAGACAACAAGCAGAAGCTCGTCTCCAGCATCACTGAATAACTTTCCAGCCATTCAACATTTGGGCTCTCCTACAGTATTACAATACAAATGCTAAGTACTTGCAGAGAAATAAAGCAGGAAATTTTTCTCTTAAGCAACTCTAGTGGTTTAATTGTACTGCAGCCTTTTATTCTTGCTTTTGAAGACTGAAAACAAGCTCTGCAGTAAGTTTTCCCCTCTAGTTCAACTAAACATCAGATGCCTTTTGAAAAAACACAAGATCATTCAAGCAATGTAAGTACTGGAACTACTATTCTACTAAACTCTATACCATTTCCTAACCTTTCTCTCTTTACAGCCACCAAACTGCATACATCCAGTAACAACATGTAAAGCAATGACGGGCTGCAACCAGCTTAACACCTCCCATGCCAAGTTTCAGTCAAGGATGAATTATGTTGGCAGTGCTATAAATCTCCAGCGATAAAGTTTTTGCTGTAATTTCACCAGCATTTAAAGAAAAAAGCTCAAGCGTGCTCTGCTGAAATATCAGTGGCTTTTCTGTAATGTACACACACACTTTAAACACACAGAGTGTAACAAGCTCTGAAATACAGGGATTTAGCTGCGGTCTAACAGGGGTGGCTGTACCCTGGCTCTCCATCCCCACTGAGGCAGCAGGGATTTTAACAGAAGTAAATACAATACAAGTAAACAAAGTAAAATAAGTCAGTTCTAAGGAACTGGGCAGCTTGGGGTTTAGGAAACGTGATCAAATAAAGCAGCTGCATTGCCAGAACTGTAGGGAAGATGGTAGAAGGCAGGGTCTAGCCCACACCTTCAGCAACACGCTCTCTCATGCAGCTCTTCAACGGTCAATCTGGCAGCAGAGGAGGGTGGATTTCCTAGCTTGCCAGCAAAGGCAAATTTAGGCACTGATCTCCCCATTGTGCCACTGGACTTCTGGCCTCACATTCCCACCCATACAGTAGAGATGAACAGAGATGCAAAGGTCCAAGTGTTACAGGAGTCATGCAGCTGGACAAAAACTAAGTTAAACAGCTGAAAAAGCCCTCTGAGCGTGCTTTGAATTAGCCAGGGTGATACTTTCAGATCCCTACATAACTTTTAAGAACCAGACTGTTTGTAAATAACCCACAACCCCAGAGCCAGGAGGCTGCAGCAGCAGCCGAGTCTACTTGCCAGCAATGCTGATGCCTTCCAGCAGCTCTTTACAGCATCCCTTTGATTTCTAGAAAACAACAAAAAAAAGCAGCTCTCCAATATTAACACCTGGATACTTTTCTCGACCCTCAGAGACATTATAGAGACCCCATGAGCAACTATCCTGGCAGTACCCCTCTGGCACCCCAGCCCAGAGGCAGGGTGATGGGCTGCAAGGGAGGAAGGATGCTCCTGATGAGCTGCCCAGACTGCTGCTCGCTACAGGGACACAAACCCTGCTACTCACACTCCCCCTTCCCTTGTTCCATCCCAACTTGAGACAAATCACACACTTCCCCTATATGCTTCAACTTGAAGCATTAGTAACCTTATATCAGCTTGGGGGCATACCTTTCCACTTGTAAAACCACATAAACAGCCAGCTTGCCTTCCAAGCACTTAAAAATCCAGGCAGGAGTGTTTGGACATGTCCGTGGAAGACATGCAGTGAGCAGAGGTAAACTGAATTCTCAGCTTTCAGCAAGCACAAGTACTTGATGGAGGGGGAATGAGCACGATGGGTTATCTTTCTAGGCAGCATCTCCCTCCCTCATCACAGCGACCTGCTCAAGGTGCTATAGGTGAGGAGTCATGCTGCCTGCAGAAAAATGAGAGTGGTTCATACTATAATGAAGGAACACCCCACCAAGAAACAAATATACAGAAGGAGAGCCTTCTTTCACCTCATGTCCCCACCCTGAAAAATGCTTTCCACCACCAGCATGTGAATTTTCACTTTCCACCACTAGTATGTGAATTAATAAATAAAAAAGCATAAAAGGTCTAGAGACTCAGGAAAAAAAAGAGAATAATTACACAGATGTGCTTTAGCTCAGATGGTAATTGCTGCTAGTGGCATCAGCTAATCCTAAACACGGGCTTAATTCCTATAAAACCACATCATTTAAGAAATGTTGTCTTTCCGCAGGCGAGAAGACCAGGAAGGAGCTGGTAGGTGAAACCGTGGTGCTGCTCTGCTGTTTAGGGAAGAAGCTTTGTGATTTCCCACAGCATTTTGAAACTCTGACTGCTGTGCAAACACCTTCAGTGGATTTCAGCTATCGCAAAGGAAACTAATCTTGCTCCTAACCATCACTGAACAGGCAAGCGATGCTGACCACTTTAATGTACAGCCAGTCTTCAGACCCACTTTTAACTAGCAAAAAAAAATAAGGAATGGAACTATCCAAACAGGATGTATGTATAATGCAATTAAAAATAATCTAAACGTTTCCAGACCTTCCTGGGACTTGAGTACATGTGCAGAACATGCTCCTGTCCTTGCACAGCAGTGCAGGTCCTTACAAGCAGAGAGACATGTTTCCCATACGCTAGATCAAAAGACACTATCAAGTCTCCCAGCACCGCCAATGTAAGACTCAAAGAGCAGCAGCAGAGGTGTAACAGTGACCAACTCAACTTTGCAATTAAACAAGGGGAGGGAAGCGGTTGCTCTCAAGAAGAGAGCACACTTCTGTTTCTAGAGATGTACACAGGTAACAAATCCTAGTGTTACTTTTGAAAGACCATTTGATACACACACAAACATAAAAATCATAGAATGGTTTGTGTTGGAAGGGACCTTACAGCTTACCCAGTTCCAATCCCCTGCCATGGGCAGGGACACCTTCCACAAGACCAGGCTGCTCCAAGCCCCGTCCAACCTGGCCTTATCTATTTAATTGTTTAGGTAGTTCACTGAAGATGCTATTTTTAGCTTGCATTTTGCCCAGTTTCTGTAGCACATCGGACAAAAAGCACTACCTAGCAAGGAACGAGCTCCACCACCATGGTAGTATTCAGACCATGTAGTATTCCATCTTTCTCCTTGCTAGTCACTGCTGCCAAGTCCAAGAACTTCGCGAAGGTGGACAACTCCACAACCTCACTTTTGAAAACACCACAGACGAGGAAGCCAAGTTATTTTGTCAGAAAGCCCTGTAACCCCTCCTCCCCACGTCTGCCAGTAAGAAGTTTCCTTCCTAGCTGGAAGAGCCATCAGAATTCAGGCTCAGTTGATAGACTCAAGATCTCTTCTCCGATTACAACACACGTAGGAGTTGAGAACAAAAGGGAGGGGAAAAAACTAAAAAACAACCCAAAACATAGTCCTTGAAGTGTGAGTTGCAAGCCAAGAAAGTCGAAGAAAGTTATTCAAAGAGCCTAAGAACAAGCAGACCAGAGACAAAAATAGTAATTTGGGTTAAATCTCACTTAGACCTACTGCAACAGGTAGAACCTGCCAGCTGTTGGCAGCAAGGACTTTAACAACCTTGAAAGCATACTTTGTAATACTGTTTTTGATAAAACACAGCTTACTTTTAAGGTGAAGCATGAAGCAATGCTTTGCTCCAATGGCTACACCAGGTGTATGTTATGGGAGAACACCTCCTGATGCTAGGGAAGAAACATGGGCAGCAGGGTTTGGCTTCCAGCAGGAGTAGCAGCAATGGCAGAAGTCCTGCTTCCAGACAAGAGCGATACATGAAGGAATAAAGTAAGAAAGAGGAAAAATAAACAAAACCCCAAGAGTACAGGGGAAAGGAAACAAAAGAACACAAACCAAGAAGTGAAACAGAGAAAGTGGGCAGGAAAGTGCAGAAACCCTGCGGAAGGAACAGCCCCTCATCATTTCTGCATGGACAGCTTCTCTCAACCTCAGTCCAAGGAAAAGCTACATCTCCTGCACCAAAAAGCTGACCAGTGGGTGCAAGAAGTATGGGGAAAGGGAGGGAGGAACCACCAGTAACTGTTCTAGAGGAGAGACAGCAATGAGGCTCAACAGAAACATCCTCCTGGACCTAAACGAGGTGATCTTCCTCTGCCTACCCAACATCTGTTCAACATCAGCTGGTGTAGAAAAAAAGGCGAGGAGCATCACTATGATATTTGCAGGTACCAACACAAATGGTCACACAGATATGATAAAACCCCAAAACCCAGCTGCACCACAGTGTTTGGACATTGCTTTGCTATTGCTGCTGCATTAGCAGGGCTCGTCCACTCTCCCTGGCTCCACGTCTGCAACCCAGCACCCTCAGCTCCCTGAGCGGAGGGGACCAGCAGCCAGCCAGCCAGCCTTGCCACGTGAGGAAACAAAGCATGAGATACTACACAGGGAAACCCAACCTTTGCTCCGAAAGGCTGCTGCAAAACCAAAGGTGAGGGTTAGGTGCAAAGGGAAGGCAACAAACAGGCAGCTGGTGCAGCCCTGCTGTGTTTCTCCTGCAGCTTCACAGGCTCAGGTTTTCAGTACTGAGCAAGCACCAGAAAAATAAATGACTAAAGGAAATTTGACAAGGAAAGGGGGTGGACGTGGGCAGGGAAAAGGGAAGGAAGGAAAAGAAAACTCACCAGATCTTCACAGAAAATCAATAGATAAGAAAAGAAACAACTAAAAAAGCAGCATCAGAAACCATCAGCTGAGTTTACCCACAGCCAAGGTGGGAAGAAAGGGTCAGTGCGAGGCAGGTGCTGGGAGATGCTGCACTGCTCTGCTTGCTGCAGGAGAAGACGTCTCCTACCAGCGCTGGGATTCATGTGACAACAGCTTCTCACTTGCTTCTGGTAGTCCACAGAAACGGGGACCGCTGCGGCTCTCATCTGCTGTCAATCAACTCCACAGTCTATTTGTGCCTTTTTTTAGTCCACTGACCTTTTTTTATTTTCTTTCTTTTTACATTTCTGCACTGATTCAGAAGTGCAAGTCCTTCAAAAAGCAAAAGCTCCACTTAGCAAACAGGGCAGACATCAAAAACGCAGTCTCCAGAGCTGTACTTTTAGTTCTACTGATCTCTGCGCCCTCTCTACTCCCGCACATCTCTTGTGAGTAGGATTATTTTCTACTGGTAAAAAAAAAGGAAAAAATAATAAAGGAAAAATTAAACAAACCACATTTTTTCACTGAATCTGCTGTCGGGAGCAGTTCGTATGGCCAAAGCTGGTCCTTATCGTGGAGAAACCAAGAGATGTACCTTTGCCAACGAGCCACAACATCTCAACCTCTGCAGAATGAGGACGCTGCCATTCAACAGGCTGGATCATCCCGACACAACATCACTCGTGTCAGGATGTGGCCAACTGCCCGCACCCTTTTGGTATTCAAACTTCCCGAGCACGTCTCTCCCAGGTTTAATACCTCTGGAGGATCATTTATTCTTATTCTGCTGGAGGGAAGGAAATTGGATTTATCGATTCCTCAAGCATGCCAGAGTGTGTAAGAAAGCAAAAGGAGTGATTGAAACCAATAGTTGTGTCTCATTTCCGAGCTTCTATTTTCCAGCCCGGTCCAGAAGGAGGAGGACAATTACCATCATCTCCCTGCAGTCTGGTGGCCGACAGGAAGCAATTTTGTGGTTTAAATCCAGCCACTGGCAAACTAAGTCCACGTTAAGAGCAAGCCTTGCTGCAACACATACCTTTGTTTGCAGCCTCGGGATTTCATTACATGGGTGGATAAAGCCCACCTTTTAACCCACGCTGGAGGGTGATCCCACTGTTGGTGTGGCATCTGTGCTGCTCTTCAACACCGTCCCACCACACTTCTTGCTGAGGGGAGCCTCACCAAAAAACCTCACTTTCTGACCCAAAGGCAGGTTGTTTGGTTTCTCCCCATCAGTACAGGACAGGGGTTATGCCAGGGCTGTCTGTGGCCAGAGGATGGACTGAGACAAGTCCAGCTCCCTCACGCTTGTGGCACCCTCTTCACACATCTCCCATCCAGTTGTCCAACCAAATGCCCTCTATGCCTTCTACCTTCATTTCCAAGGCATTCTCAAGACAGAATTAGAAAGGATAAATCCCTTTTATTTTTTTTACTCCCTCCTTCATCGGACAGAGCTATTATTCCCTCATAAACAGCAACTTCTCCCAGCAACTGAACAAAGCAGCTACTTACATGTCATATTTTAAACAGCCATGTTTTCAGGCCAAGAAATAAACAGTTATATTTTGGCAATCCTTCATTTCCTGTCCTATTTGCGAGCAATAATGTCATGACACAGAGTGTGTCCCATGCCTTCCTCCCCAGCTTAAGCTTGCAGCAAAAAAAATTTAGCTGGATAAGCCGCTTATGACACCTACAGAAAAATCATCAGTATTGGACAAAAGTGTGGTGAAAATGATGGAAGAGAAAAAAAAGGAATTATTTTTTCAGTGTAAAGGGCAAACTGCAATACCGATAGTCCTCGTATTCAGAGCAAGCATTGCTGGTCCCTGCTCAGTGATGGAGGGAAGAGGGATTTTGGGACCAGCTAAAGGACAAACGAGAGTGAGTCAAGTTTAATTTTCTCTCTCTGGACTGGGAGAAATGCATCACCCTGAAGCATCAGTGCAATCTCACATCATGTTTTGCTGTCCTGGACACCACCACCACCACAACCCCCTCCACTGCCAAAGACATATCCTGCTTCACCCAGCCTGTCAAAAGCCTCCGGGGGACCGGTCCCCGTCGCAAGCTCTTGGCACACACGCTCGGGGCTCGCTGGAATAAATCAAGCTGAGCGGTGGGGACCCTGCGGGGACGCAGCCACTGCCTGGCTCAGGCAGGGCACTGCGGCTCCATCCCAAGCTGCGAAAGGCTGCGGACCAACACTTCCTCGTTCTCTGACCTTTTCCATTTAATTACTTCCTGTGACTTTCTTGGAACCATGCATCGGAACGAGCAGGCGGCAGCCTCCGGGCATAACCGAGTCGTTTTAAGGGTTCGGCTCCATCCTCCTACTTACAAATGGAAAGTTGCCAGCAGCCCACCCAGGAGCTGCGGAAGAGGTCACTGATGGTGATGGGCAGCTGTCCCTCTCCTGGGTACAGGCAGCGCTGCCCAAAACTCTCCCACCACTTACACTCAGCACTGCAGCTTCATGCCTCCGATTTATTATCAGGCGGCCCCATTCTCCCCCACCCCCCAGCCCTGCAACGTGCAAAGGAGAAGCACAGCGGAGATGGGGGGGAGGAGGGAAGCAGAAATAAAGGCTGAGATGCAGAAAGAGGTGCTCACTTTGCAATGACAAATTGACCTCTAAGTATCGATCTGAAATGGTGCAGTCATGAAGGGACCAATGAGTTTCCAGCATCCTGAGCCCTATTTTTTCCCCTCCTTGGTTTTATAAATTGTTTCAAAACTCAAAAATCTTACCGAGTTGTTCTCAAATAAATAAAAAAAAAAAGCAAAAACGGAAAGGGGGGGGGGGGGG
>NW_009942859.1:0-1799 GCF_000696875.1 Nestor notabilis | reverse complement strand
GGCTGGGGGTGGTGGGGGGGGGGGGGGTGGATGCTCATCATTTAGTTGAAGAGGGTTATTTTAAAATGCATCCTAACAGTGGTCCTTTTTTTGTAATCTGGCTGTTAACATTTGCTCACAGTGCACTCAGTGAAACGAGAATAGCTATGCAAATTAAAGCCAGATATCTAGGGCAAATAGCACGCTATAGTACCATTGTTCTGACAGCTTGAGAAAACTTACCAGGAGAGCCTGTCCTTATTTCTTTTAACACCATATATATTGGATAAAAAAAAGAAATCAAATCACTTCACCCACCGCCGAAATGAAAAACAACCCATGAGTCACCGGCTTCAGCGACGCTATCAATCAATGCAAGGCTGGAAGCGAAGAGCTTATGGAGGAAACCATGGCTTACCTAAAACACCTCACCATGCCCTGCAAGAAGAAGGCCTGGACTCAACTGCGACAAGCCCAACCGCAGCCTCTGAAACAGCTGCTTGGGATGTGCAGCGGAGTAAGGACCATGGTGTGTCATTTACCCTGAATGCCAGCACGTCCAGATGCCAAGAAAACAGCCAACGCTGGCCTGGGAAGCGGGGTGGGTACCAATTCCCTGTGGCCACAAGCACTACTCATCTCCCAGGCACCAAAGCACAACGTTGCTGTGTTGACTGGTGACCCTCAAGTGAGGCAGCATGACCCAAGAGCCTCCCTCCCCAGCCCAGCACACGAAACCCACCCACCAAAGCTTCGCTGGGCATGGCAGCACAGCAGCACGTGGAGGAAGGATTCACTCCAAAACAAACTGCAGCCTACAATTAAGGAAAAAAAAAACCCAACCAACCCAACCATCAGAGCCAAGCGCTCGCTGTTTTACACTAACACTCACCTCCACACCAAGCCCTGCAGGAAAACACCTTCAGAGCAAGGTCTTCCTACAAGATGAAGGTTGGCGAGCACCAGATTTCATCCACCCAATCAGTTTGCCCCTGCACTCTCAAACCCAGCGGGAGCGACCCACCTCTCCTCCTCTTGTCCAGTTTGAGAAATGAAACCCAAAAACCTAACCCAAGAACCAGAAGGGGTTTATTGGAAACAAGCTGGCTGCAGTTTTCCAGCCTGCTAGGTCATGGCAATCCACAAGAGAGAGAAACTCAACTTTTTCTCTTTTTTTTTTGGGGAAGAGCCATACCAACTTCAAAATAACCACAATTTCAGAAGCTACATATAAACACGTATTTATAGTCTCTTCATTAAGAAGTGCCAAAATAACAATTCCTCTTCACACACGCGTCGCAGGCAGAAGCCATTTCCTTCGCCGCTCGCGCTTCTCCAGCAAATCCCCTCCAAACAAGCCTGACACTACAAAGGTATAAGCGCAGCACACGCCGACCATTATGATTTTTTATTTTCTTTTTAAGACTCCAAAACCGAGCCGAAAAAGTTGCACAATTCCGACGCCGCTTTATAAGCCCTGAGAGAAGTCATTTTAAAGCGTGGTACATCCTATGGCGCTTGGCACGAAACCAGCCCTGCACGCAAGTGACTCATTTTTCTCGACTGTCAAAACGCAGAAAGAGATAGCCAGGAACAACACTCGGGCCGGCACGGTTTGTTAAAAGCCTTTCCTGGAATTTCGCTGTTAATGGCTTTTGAAGTTTTATTTTGGGGAAGAAAAACTGCCCAAAGGGAAAAAGAGCACCGTCAGGCATTTTGAAAGCCTCGGCGCGGCCTCTCCGCGGGTTTATTCGTGGGGAGGCTGCGGGAGCGTTGCCGAGCAAGGGGGTGCCGGTGCGGGAGGTGGGTGCAGCGGGCGC
>NW_009942858.1:0-1099 GCF_000696875.1 Nestor notabilis | reverse complement strand
CAACTCCAGAACCAGGTAGGACAGCCCTGAATAATGGAGCCCCATCTCTCACATGCTCTTCTCCTTTGAAAGGCCTTCTTCCTGCCTGCTCAAATAGGTCCAAAGGGCCGGGAGGGAGCTACTGGGTCACCTTCCTGGTGCTGCTGCAGGCAGAGATCTACTGAGCTGTGCTTCCCACCTCTTGGGCCACCAAACCCCCACCCATGAGCAAAGGGGATGTGCTCTGAGGGCAGCCCAAGGCATCAGGGAGTGCTCCACCAGGCCCAGACCTGCTGAGTGCACAGAACTGAAACCCCACATTGTGGTGGTGGCTCCAAACCAGGTGTGTGTGGTTTCCAGTCCTTCCCCCTGCTCCCACCCAGCTCAGCTGGATGGAGCACAAAGCCAAAGCACCTGGACTGCAAGATCTGAACTCCCTTTGTCTCTGCACATTCCTACATCTACTAGATGGAAGGACCAAGCCTGTCTTTACAGTCAGGTTACAGCAGTACCAAGAAAATAGGTTAAACAGACCATGAAGAAGCACACTGCAGCAAAAGGCCTCAATACATTCCTTGGGATGTTTCTCTAACTTGAGAAAGAGAAGAAAAGAATAGGGATTCAGAAAGATGGTCTGTGATAGCCCAAGTGTCCTTGAAAAGTAAATCTGAAGTGAGTCCCTCTCATATGGCCCCTGCATTACTGCAGGAAACAATTCCAAGACCCTCAACAATGCCCTACCAAAGCTTTGGGTCTTCTTTCTTCTTCTCCTGGATGCCTAAAACACAGAAAGACTTCTCTCCCCCTTCCCTTTTTGCAGATCATTGCTGCCACTGTGGACAATAACAGAATGCTTCTGGACATTGATAACAGCAAGATGACAGCTGATGACTTCCGGATGAAGTGAGTACCTCTCCAGAACCTTGCATGTCTTTCAAATCCTGCTCATAATCTCAGGAGACAAGGCAGCACTTCCCTAAGTGGTGTTACTGAGTCTTCATGTTTTATTGAGATACTGATACTGGAAAGATGTACAGCACTGACAGTCAATCTCTTTTCTCTTTTCTCTGTCTCTCTTGTCTGTGGTAAAGGTATGAGAATGAGTTGGTCATCCGTCAGA
>NW_009942857.1:2641-14008 GCF_000696875.1 Nestor notabilis | reverse complement strand
TCTCTTGAAGTCCAGGGCAGTGAGCTTGCTTGTCCTTAAAGAAATCCTGCAGATCCGCAGAGCATTTATGTGAGTAACAAATCTCTATAGGGATATAGCTCTTGGCATGAAATACTTGGCTTTTCTGCCTCCTCCTGCCTCAACCCTGTAAAGAATTTTGGAACTGAAAGGTAAGGACTTAAGACAAATTCTAATTAATGAACCTAAGGAAGAAACAGGGTTTGGGGCACATTTGTGCAGGTGTTCCCTGTTTCTATGAAGCAGTTGCCTTTGGCAAATGCCAGATGCGCAGGAACAGCCTTGTTAAACTGGGCTTGTTAAATATCTGGTCGAGGCTGGAAGTTTTCATCTACACAAGAAACCCCCCCCTGTGGTATTGAATATGCTGCTGAATATTGTGTTCAAGACAGGCACTGGGGAAGCCACAGACACCAGCTGGAGGTTCAGCCATTCGGAGGCAGCAACTGTGGCGCTTGCCTCAGGCTTTCAGTGAGACATGTCACTTACAAGATAAAATGGACTTGTCGTCCAGGATTTCAAGATGTTCTTATGGACAATCCAGTGAGAAGCCTGTATTTTCTTCTTTAGACTCCTGGGGAGTACATGGTATTACCCTGCTGCTTTCTTTTGGATCTTCTGTTGGACTGTAAGACCTTCAAGGCTCAGACCATCTCATTGCCTTGCTTATACTGCAGCTACTGCAGTGAGATCCTAATCCTCTGCAAGGGGTCCTACCAGACCACTGATGATTGTTATGTCTTACTTTACTTTACATAGCACTAGACTACAGATTGCTTCTTCCAAAGCCAAGAAGATGCAGAGATGCAAAATCTGCATTTTGAGAAAGCACCTGATTTTTCAGCTCACCCAGAGCATTTCCTCTCTCATTTACCACAGCAGGGAGAAAACCCAAACCATACAGTTACAATTTCCTGTGGTACTGAAAGAAGGAAAGCGGGACCAGGACATCCCGTTTCCTAGGCTCATTTGCAGGTTAATGCAGCTAGAAAAGACTCCAATATTTTGAAGCCCACATTTGGCAAGTCTTAGAATAGCTCTGAATGTGCTAAGAACAGCCTGTTGTGGGTGAAAACTGCTTGCTGCTTTCCTCACAGGAGCAACCTCCTCAGGAGAGGTCATTTCTAGGCAAACAAGGGCCGTGCGACGAGCAATAAGGATTGCTTCCTCAAAACTGCAAAGCAGCTTCTCTGTGGGACAGAGACTCAAGGTGCAGTGTTTCCTTAATGATGAAACATCAGGGCTTGCCAGACTGCAGTCTGGAGCAGAGATCATGATACAATACAGATCCCGTAGAGACAGCAAAGCTTATAGCACTTGTGGTGGGAGGAGTGTGTGGGAGGGAGTGATAAGATGCAGGGGCCTCTAACTGATAACATGAGAACTATTATTATTATATCTTTCCTGCCCCTACCCCATTACAAACACTTAAAGCATCTGAGTGTTGCCAAACTATTTGCTAATGCAGGTTAATATTTGTATGTGACACAGATACTGGCTCTATCTATTTCTGGTTTGGAAAGCAAAAAGCGAGCACTGAAGAGAAAGCACTAAGACATTTTTTAATGAATATAATACATAATCTGCAAGTTCCAGGGAACCTTTTTCCTATATGTGCACTGCAGATTCCTGACCAATACATGGCTCTGCATATCTGCTCTCCAGGAATTTTAAGACCCATTGCACAGTAGATGCTGGCATCCTAACCTATTCTCCCTAAGCAAGGACAGCAATGAATGAAGTTAATTTCTGTTTACTATTGTGCCAGCTTAAGGTGCATAAGGGGCTACATATCTATTACAGAAGAGAAAATAACAAAATGGGAAAATATTTACTGAGGAAAGGACTAAAGCATTTACCAGCCCCAAAAGGCTGTCTCTCAAAATGCGGATAATTCCCCTTGTCACCTGTCTACACACTATTTGTCAAAGTAAATTACATGGATTTCCTGCTGCTTTGTCTTCTGAACTGTTAATGTCATCTTCAGTGCATATCCCAGGAAGAAACCCAAGGCTAATAAAAGGTAGGGAGTGTGTCACAGCGGAAACACAACCAGTGTGTGCTCCAGGTACGAGCAAGACTCACGGCATCAGCCAGGGCAAGTGACTGACAGTGGTCACAGCTCCAGAGAGAAGCAGGACATTCCCTTCTGCCAAAGAATCCTCCAGCATTGCTCCATGGGGGAGAAACTCCAATCCCCGTAAGCACAGGGTAGACTGGGTAAGGATGGTAGCAGTGTTAAGGCATGTTTTAAAAAGCTGCAACAGAATACATGAATATTCGGGTTAGTATTTAGATTTGGGAAGAACTGGATAAAATAGAAAAGAAACAAGAAGGAAATGTCCTTGGCTGCAGGACAGTCAGGCCGGACACTGGGGACAGGAGCTCAGCAGCAGGGACAGTGGGACAACCTCCTGTGGTAAGCAGGAGTTGATCCTACTTTGCTGCAGAGGCACAGCCTGTGTGAGCTCACTGCCTTCCGAGGCTGGAAGGTGGAGCAGTCGGAATGTTCTGCTGTGCTGGTGTATTCCTGACAGCGGGACTGCTGTTACCTTAGCCCTGGCTGAGCTGCCATCTGGGGGGAGAGGAATGAATTTCTGTGCTTTGTTTTTTGTAGGAGAAGATGCACAGTGTCATTTTGCGAACTATAACTACTAATGCATAAAGAACAGATTTCTGCTTGCCAAGGGCTGTCACTGTGTTGTGGTCCCCTGGGAAACACACTGGGGAAAAAAGGCAATTTCTGCTCTGTGTTCATCTTCTCAGAATACGTGTTTCATCTCCTGGCTGTGTGGTGCCCCTGCTCATGCTGGAGGCTCTGCTCCTGCTGTGCTTACAAATGGCAATAGTACATCCTCCACATTTTGCAACATCTGTTTCCCTGCCACCCTTATCTGGATGCACCTTGAGTTATTTTTTGGGGGGGAGGATGGTTTTGCAAGGGTTTAATCTTGCTTATAACTTCCCTAGCCGCTGCCCAGCCTACATGTCCCCATTCCTAAATGCTGCTAGATCATACACATTTTCTCTGCACCTCCAACATGGTCACTTCAATACTTGCTATTTCCTTGCAAACAGTTTCACCTTCTCCTTTTAACAAGTCTCTAAATTTGATGCATTTCACTTGTTTGAAATGAAATGTAATGGTGGTGGTTGGTTTGATGTTGTTCATCTGCAAGGGTGTTCTGCTAGGAGGTTGTTGTGGACCAGGCAGCACTTCAACAGTAATGGGTTGAAAAATGCCCTCTGCTTTGGTCAGGTGCAGGTCAAGCTTCACTCCTGTTCTCCGCTCTGTGACCAGCTGCTCCTTTAAACGCATGCTGAGGATGTTTAGCAGTTGAGTCCTGAGCCATGCAGTGAAGTAACGTTCACCTCCTATTTGAGGCGTAGGACTTTTCCAGCGCTAGACACAATTCCCCATATATAGCAATTCAGTTTTGCAGTCTCCCTGATTTCTTGTGGCATCACGTATCCACGGCCCCTTGCTTAGGAAGAAGGAGGAAAGAGTTTTAAATTGTGAGAAGAGTCTCTGAGGCCAGTGCTAGGATGACCACAGCAGAGGTTTGCACCAGTCACAGCTAATCCTCTGAAGATGATAGTAGCCCGTCCAGCCACCCTGTTGATGGGAAGGCTGTTGGTGTGGCCTGTGGAACAGTTCAGCTTCTAGCAGTGTCCCTTTAAGAGGGCTGGCTTCATAGTGCTGTGCTGTGATGGGCATGGTAGTGTCTTCTGAAGCCCTTATGTGGAAGCACTTGAGTGAGGGATGAAGGAGCCACAGTGCAGTGGGAAGTACAAGAGAATGTTCTTTTCTGTGGCTGAAAACATTTGTGCTTTTTTCACCTTTTTTTCCTGCAGACTTTGCAATTCTGGGAATGGACATCGATGTGCAAACCATAGAGGACAATGTCGTCAGCTTGGAGATGCTGTTTAAATCATGGCTACATGACTACAGTACAGAGAGGGAACACCTCCATCTCCTTCTCCCATCAGGAGGCTTCAGCCATGCCACTGCACCCAAGACCACCCTGAGTATTTCATTTTCTCTCCCCCTCTGCAGGGAGCTTCCGAATCCCACAGCCTTAAAGATCACCCAGGCCTGTGCTATGGGCATGTTCCCTCACATTTAGAAACCCAAGTAAGGTCTCTGGATGATTCTGAAAGCTGCTGGAGTTCTGTTGTCTCAGGCTGAGGGGCCGTTTGCCTACAATACTGCCAGGTTGCTGTCAAGTCCTGTGGCTGCTGCTGCTGTAACAGCAGAGGCAGTTATGGTATTTTGTTACAGGTAGATTTTTCCCTTCATCTTAACACTGAGTTTCATACTTGATGCATTGGCTTATAGGTAGCAAGACAAACCAAGTTACACTGCAGTCAGGTTTTTTCACCTTCCCGCACTAAAGTCTGCAGAAGGCCAGAGAAATTGTATGCAGCCATGTCCTATTATACCCAAGTTAGTGCCATCAGTGTGCTGGGCTTCTCCACAAACACAGGCAGCAAAGCCAGCAGGAAACGTGTGTCCCTGAACTCATGTGCATTGGGAAGAACTTCTGCTCCCTCTGTAGCTGACCACCCATCACCAAAACTGGAACTTGCTGCCTGGTTACCAACCCATCATGTTTCATTAATAGGCCAAGCATGTGGTATTTCCCTTGTGTGTACAATGGGGATCGATTGTTGCTTTGTGCCACAGGCTTTAGCTTTGTTCTTCCCTTAGTAGCTGCTATTGCTAGAGAACATTGACAGTGTTTGTAAGTGCTTGCAGCACGTGCTATTTACAGCAATCTAAACCAACCTCCTTCTCCCAGTGTGCCTCAAGTGCGATTTGCAGGAGAGGTTGCTCGACCCAGCTCTACTTTCTGGGACAGTTGATGGCACCGTGAGAGCAGCAGACATGAATTCACCCTGTCAGATGGCAGCCTGGCCAGCTACAGTGCTGTATAAACTCCGGGTTGTAAAGTAAGTGTTGTTACACTCTGTACTTGGCAACTGGAAGGCTGGTATGACAGCAGCGTTCACTCTTTGTGTGCAATCTCATCTAGTAACAGAACCATAAAGCACTGGGGGCGTCCCAGTGCTAGTGAGCAAAAATGCTACATAAGATCACCTCAACACCCGTAACTCTGTATGTTATGGACCAGCACATCCCAGCCGTTCAGGCAGGAGCACAGCAGCAAAACTGGTGTTACCATGGCACTAGCACTTAAGGGGTGTGACACCACGGATGCTATCATGCAGCAGTTTCTCCCTCCAGTGTGAAGTTCTGCAGATTGCAGCCATTGCTCCCTATACAATTCTGCTGTTCTCTCACTGCCTAATGACGCCACAGCAATTAACTGGGTGTCAGAGCCTCAGCTAACTGGTTGCCCAGTACTAAAAAGCAAGGAAAGCCCCACAGTGCTGTATGACTTCACATAAGCATTTATCCCCTTTCCTGTCAGCAGTCTGTGGCTGGTGAGCACAGAGCATAACAAGAGGAGTGATGCTTCTCTAGTGTCTTTGCTGAGGCTTATTTATAGGAAACATTTTGTATGATTTCTGAGCGATACAGTTGTTCTTAAAATGATTCCCATCCTGTCAGTAGCTGGAGAGCTACTGTGCATGAATGGCCCACAGCCAAAGCACTGCAGCTACTTAATAATGCCCTGTCAGGCAGAAGTGTGCTGTGGACACCACCTGCAGTGGTGTTTGTGGTGAGATGTTGGCTCTGTGAGCAGTAGAGCACGTGTCAGTTTAGGTGAAGGATAACCATGATCCAGTAAAGAACATTGGGAAGATGTGTAATGCCTGGGTGAGTTACTGCCCAAGAGGCCAGATTAACAATCTGGTTTGTATACAAAATGCACAGATTGGATTTGTTCCTTGGCCAGCTTTCGTCAACACAGATATAAGGGAATCTGGAAATCAGCAAGAAAGCCTTATTTCACTGCAGCTGGACTTCTCAGCAAGGTTTCATCGTGTCAGGCCACAGCAATACAGACATTGAGTGCCTGTAGCAGTACTGCGGCTGATACTGCCATAGAGACTCAAGCTAGTCAGCTGGGAGAGTCTTCTTGCTGGTTTCATGTTGGTTGTGCTTCGCTAACATGAGCTGTATATTGCAGGGCTCTGAAGTCTGAAGGGGTCTGTGAGTCTGTACTGTATGGCCTGCCCTTCATCATCAAGCCCACAAGCTGCTGGCAGCTAGACTGGGATGAACTGGAGATAAACCAGCACAGCTTCCATGCTTTATGCCATAGTCTTCTGGTGAGTGTGTGAAAATTGCCTTCTCATGGGGAGGAATTGCCATAGAAAGGAACAGTCGGTGCACATATAGTAAGATCTCTCTCACCTGCGCCAGAAAATGTTTCAATGCTGCAGCCTTATCTCATGGGACAGGTTTGGGCTTGTAAATCCTTCCAGCCAATGCATCCACTGGAGAGATGCTACAGCACGTCAAACCTTAGGGGAGACTCTATCCCATCAGAAATCCAGTATTGGGAAGTTTGAAGTGCAGAAGTCATGGTTGGGGTTAAACATGCATCTTTAACTGTGAAAATAATTAGCCAAGGCTTGGAATGTGGAGAACTTAAAAGGCCAGGTTGGACACAGGGGCTTGGAGCAACTTGCTGTAGTGGAAAGTGTCCCTGCCTGTGGCAGGGGGTTGGCTGGATGAGCTTTAAGGTCCCTTCCAACCCAAAACCAGGCTGGGATTCCATGACTTTCCATTACTGAGAAGTTGTAAAGCAAAACTGGATTTTTTCTTAAGACTTGTCTTGCATTCAGTTAGAAACAACCAACGTACTGACCTCACCCATAATGCAGAATAACGTTCTTATTCTGATGTGTATGAACGTAGCTGACTCTGAACCAAGCAGCCCCTATAGTGAAAGTGAAGTGCTGAGGAAGTGGCTACTGTCCGTTACTCACATCAGGTTTGGCTTTTGCCTTTTAGAAAAGGAAGTGGATGCTTTTGGCCAGACGTGAGCCACAGAACACTGGTCCAAACTGGAACATCGTGGTGCACTCCTACTACATCATTGTCCCTTCTGACTCTGCCACTCTACTTGTCAAAGCAATTGCCATCAGAGAGCTCTTGCTGCCATCAACCTTCCCAGCCCTCCTTGCTGAACACCCTGAGAGAGTGCATGGCCCGATAGAGGTAAGTCACCAACAGCCCTGTATAAACATGTGTGGAAAGGATCCTAGTTGTACCAGCAGGGATCAGAGTAATGATCAGCCTTTATGCACAGGACATGCAGCTGCTCTGGAAGATAAATCTATCTCCCTCATTGCTGGGGAATACGGATCTCAGTGTGCAGAGAGAGGTGCTTTAGGTGTAGGATAAATCAACACATAAAGTGTCTTTTCCAATAGATTCAGGCCTCTGCATTTCCTGTTGTGCATCCTGAGTTGTCTGCCTCTGCTTCAGGTGATGCCAGGAAGGGCAGAGCCCTCACTGTAGGTCTTAGCAGATGAGTAGAGGAGGAAGCAGCTGTGAGAACATCTGGTGACAGCTGGAATACAATGGAGCACTCCAGAACTTCTTCCCAGCAGCTGATACATCCTACAGCTTTCTTCATGGAAGCAAATACATGTCATTTGATCAATGTTGCATGTCTGTTGGAGACCTCATAGCAGCCTTCCAGTGTCTGAAGGGAGCCTATAAGGATGCTGGGGAGGGACTCTTCATTAGGGACTGTAGTGGTAGGACAAGGGGAACAGGTTCAAACATAAACAGTGGAAGGTTAGATTGGATATAAGGAAGAAGTTCTTCACAGTGAGGGTGGTGAGGCACTGGAATGGGTTGCCCAAGGAAGTTGTGAATGTTCCATCCCTGGTGGTGTTCAAGGCAAGGTTGGACAGAGCCTTGGGCGACATGGTTTAGTGTGAGCTGTCGCTGCCCATGACAGGGGGATTGGAACTAGATGATCTTAAGGTCCTTTCCAGCCCAAACCATTCTATGATTCTATGTTGTGGGGAGGGGGAAGCAGCATTATGAAGCACAGAATTAAGGGGGATGGTGCCCAGAAAGGGTGCTCCAGCTTGTTGGCTGATTCTGGGTATGGAGCAGGATAGGACTGCATCCTGCAAGGGAATGCTTAAATCCACTAAGAGCTGGTTGCATATGCCTCATGTTCTATACACATCTAAGAGTAGTCCTTGTGGGTAGCAGCACAGCCAAAGATCCCCTCTCTCATCACTGCAGGGTGGCATGGAGCATCTGTAACACTCCTTCCTGCAAGAAAAGCCCTTGACACTAAACCCAACAACTCCCCCAAGCAAACCCTGCAGCCCCGACCTGTCACATCTCACTAGGCTCTTTCTTCTGTCTGAGCAGAGTGCCCTGAATAGTCTGGAAGTAGAAGTTGCTTATAACCCCTTACACCTAAAAAGCAACCTCTACAAATACCTGAAGAGTACGTTGTACAAACCTCTGCACAGGCAGCAGGCCCAGCCCAAGGACCAGCGACCAGAGCGGCATCAGCCCAAGCAGGTATATCTTTTGCCTTTGAGTAGCCTACCTAGTGTCCGTTCCGCCCTTCTGGTGTGCATTCCTGTTCTGTCCCTGTGTTGCAGCATCAGAGCAGAGCCAAAGCTACAGTGGCACCGCTTCTGATGGCTCCTTCTCCTGACCAAGCGTTCAGGACAGCAGCAGCCAGGAGAGATTCCTGCGAGCGCTCCCTGCTCCCGAAAGAGTATGAGGAGTTCCTGCAGTGAGCCTGGCGCTGCTCCGGGCAGCCACAGCTGGGCAGCCAAGGCACAAAGCTCAGCATTGGGCAGACCAGCACCTCCCATTGTTTGTTCCTCCTTGTTGTTACGGTTTTGTTAGTGACTTAAGTCAGCAGGTAGCAGGAAGCTGCTCTGGGGCCCTCTGTCCAGAGATTGAGCTACCCCCCCAATGCCCCACGTTTCCCATTTCTGTCAGCACACATCACCAACATGCCTCCAATTCAGGTTTCTGAGACGAGGCTGGGACAGGCCACAAACCACAGATTGCTGTCAGCGGGTGCAGAAAAGCTGCCTCAGGGCAGTGAGGAAGTCAGGCAGATATGTAGGCAGTAAACATCACGGTGCCCTCATCCTGCGGGAGCAGAGTGTTTGAACAAGCATAAAAGAGGGCTTTTGAATTAAATCTTAAAGCCCAGAGCTCTGCCCTCCTGAGGGCACTGCCCACGGTGATGCCCATTTCCTTGCTTCCATAGCTGGTCTCACTGCTCACTGCCCCAGCTCGTGAAAGGGTTTGTAGCAAGTGCCAGCTGGCTCCTACACAGTGACTGCTCCCTGCAGCTGCAGCACAGCACCCAGCAGCAGCAGCTGGGACCCTCTCCTCCCTATGGCCCATCTGTGCCCATGGAGCTGTTCCACAAGCCAACACAGCAGTACTTTGTTCAGAAGATGGGGACAGTTGGCCTAGAGCTTTCCAAAGCTTCTGCCCCGTGCTTGCACAGCTCCTAGCCTGGTTTTCAGTGCAGACATAGGCCATAGGCCAGCTGCCCCTGGCAGGGCAGGAGCTGAGGGCAGCCCACTGGTCTCACTGGGCTTCCTGGATGCAGAGCAGCAGCTGCCGTTTGTGTTCTACTCTGTTCTGACAAGGTGTTTCAAAATAAAGTTGTCCCCTGTAACATGCACTTGGTGCCTATAGTTTGTGGTGTGCTCTGTACACAGCAACCCCAGCACTGAGCTGTGCTGCCTGAAAACAGCCACAGCTGGCCAAGGTCACGATGCAAACACGGTGTTCCTGGGGGTACTGCCACAGCAGGAGAGCAGAGACAGCTCTTTTCCTTGGGATGCCAGCTTAGTAACAGGCTCCGCTGGCCACCCAGGGCACGGACCTGCTCTTCACATGCCCTGGCAGCACTCAGTGCCTAGCAGAAGGCTGCATCTTAAGCAGCTGCTTGGGGTCAGAAATCAAGGGCAGGTACCTTGAGGACGGGGCAGACGCCCCTGCAGGCACAGGGGTGTGTGTTGGTTATGGTGTGGAAGCTGGGAGCAACCCCTGCCCAGCAAGCTCACAGTGGGAGGAACTGGGGAAGGAGCATAGCAAAGGGCAGCAATGCAAACAAATGGCCCAGTCTGGGACACAAACAAGGAACAATATGAAATGACAAAGCCAGGGAGACTGAGGGGGACACAAGGGATTAGTGACTGAACTGATGGTGCAGGTGGAAATTGCTTTGGCAGCCATATCATAAACACCAAACTGGGGCCCAAAGTCAACACCTTGCTTATGGGAAGAGGCAAACAAACAGGGGCTTGTGGTTATTCCTGATAGAAGGAAGCTGCTAAAGGGAAGAGAGAAAGAGAATATAAGGGGAGGAAATGAAAAAAATGGGGCTGTTTGGGGGTCCCTGGAAAAGCCCTCCATCCAACCGCCACAGTGTGAAGTGGGGCAATAACTGTGCTGTTGCTGCGACTAATTCTTGACAGCCAGAGGGAAGGTCCACGCTCTCCCTAACACCAGCCTGACCAGAGATACCCTGCACCATGCAAGGCCCTAAAGAGGAGGAGGTAGCAGTTATAAGAGGCTATATCTTTTAGAATGGGGAGGAGAAAAAGACAACCCCAGGGGGAAGAAGTTGGCTTTAAGCAGCTCCCAGGTAATTTTCTCCTAGTTACAACTGCCACCTGCCCTGCGGAAAACAAGACTTTTGCTCCTGCTCCATCGCTGCTGTGGCTCCTAGACCAGTATCCTGACGTTGCTCAGCTCACCTGGGGCATGTGCTTCCAGCAGAGCCGGAGCACATGGGCTGCCTCACTTGAGAAGTCTGGTTTCAGACTAACCATGTGCCGCCCAGCCTGGCCCACAGCACCTGCCTGGGGCAACAGCAAACAGAGCTGCTCGTCCAGGGCCAGTTCTGCACGGCACGAAACAGGCAGGAGCCATCGAGCACCTCCACAAAGCCTGGGGCAGGACTGGCTGCCAGGATGCACACAGGGAATGTGCGCTGTGCCCCCACAGCCATGGCACACACCACTGTGATACACGCCGGCTGTCAGAGCAGCAGCAGGCTCTTCCCTGTTCAACACATGGAAATTACCTGTACAGAGACAAGGGAAGTGAGGAAAAGGGCAAGGAAGAGGCCAAAAAGATGATCGGGGGCTGGAGCAGCTCTGCTCTGGAGCCAGGCTGAGAGAGCTGGGCTGGGGCAGCTGGAGAAGAGAAGGCTCCTGAAGGGGGCACCTTAGAGCAGCTCCAGGGCCTAAAGGGGCTCCAGGAAACCTGGAGAGGGGCTTCGGACAAGGGATGTAGGGACAGGCCAAGGGGAATGGCTTGAACCTGCCAGAGGGGACATTGAGATGAGCTCTTGGGCAGCAGCTCTTCCCTGTGAGGGTGCTGAGGCGCTGGCACAGGGTGCCCAGAGACGGTGGGGC
>NW_009942857.1:0-2614 GCF_000696875.1 Nestor notabilis | reverse complement strand
GTGCTTGGAGCAGCCTGCTCTATTGGAAGGTGTCCCTGCCCGGGGCAGGGAGCTGGAACTAGGTGAGCTTTAAAGTCCCTTCAACCCAAATCATTCCATGATTCTATGAAGGCAGACAGAAGAAATCCTAATCTAGGCAGAATCCATAAAGATCATCTCCTGGTCCTAAAGCCAGGGTGCACTGCAGACTTTTGCTGTGGCAATAGGAAGTCTGTGACCAGCCGCCAAAGGCTCACACTGCATTTACCTTATTTCTGATGCTTTCCCAAAGCATCCATTACACCCTGAACTGCTTCCAGAAAGTCAAAGGTGAAGCACAGAGCAGCAGTCTGAGCAAGAGATAGGTCTGGTCCACAACACTGAGCCAGAAGTAACAGGATGTCTCCTGATCAGCAGAGACCAAGAACCTTCCGCACAGCACACACCAGGGTGCATAAACCAAGCGGGCCAAGCACAGGAGCGTTCCTCCTGTGCTGCACTTGCCCCTTAGTCCCGAGCTGTCTGTTAGGCGAGATGACAGCACCCTGAAGCAGGAATAATCCCCATCCCTTCCTGCCAGCCGAGGCGCGCGGGGCTCTGCAGGGGCCTGGTGGGTGCTGCAGCATTTGCCTTCCAACCGTCACCCTCTCCGGTGAAAGCCGCTTCGCACGTCCAACCCCTTCAGCTCCCTGGTCAGGGACGGAGCAGACCTGGGGCACTGAGACACAGTGACCGCAGAGCAGGAGACCCAGGGCTCCGCTCCTGGGGGTGGTCGTCGTCACTGAGCCCCTGCAGGCTCACACTGGAGTCACAAGCAAGGATTACAGGCAGCCGGCCTGGCCCCCACTACACAGTGCCCAGAGCTCTTCTCTGGTGCAGGCAAAACTGCTCTTGGGATGAGCACATGGACCTACCATGGACAGGACCAGCAGCACAGGACCACCCAGCAGCCAGACACCAGCAGCAGATGCTGCCGCTTGAGCGGGCTCAGATGCTGCTGCTCATGCCTCTCCCCGACAGGGACTGCCTCAGCCTCCCTCAGAAAAGCCCCTTAGGCTTCTTCCCTTCTCCTGCAGCAAAACCCCAGAAGGGAAGATGACCCAGCACAGGTGAACAGCCACAGATTAGTCATGTGCTGGATTGTTACAGGACTGAGGCTTCCCCCCCTTCAACATGAGCATCAGACAAGTGCCCAGTCAGAGCTCGACACCTTGTCACCACCTCACCAGTCTGGGGACCCGAACACGATGCTCCAGACTTCCCCAAAGGTCTGTGGCTCCTTGGGTCTGAGCGGGGGCTGCAGAAGTCATCTGCAGAGGTACATCACAGTGCTGCCTGCCTGAGGGCTGTTCTGCTGCCATCTCTATCCACAGGCTGGGAAACCTGCACGAGGCAGCAGCAGCCCGGACTGAGCCAACCAGTGCCAGGGTGTCTTGTGAGCCCCACAGAAGAGACACAGAATCTCTCAGAACCACTGCCAGCACCAAAAGCACAACCTGGTTTCCCCCTGCATGGTTGTGTGCCAAAGGCTCGGCACAGCAATCCCAGCCAAAGCCCTGGCCTCAGACCACACAGCAGCGACCACTGGTTTTGCCATTAAAGTCAATGGAATCCAGACTGGGCCATCCCAGGCCTTTCAAGAGCAGCTGGGAGCGGGGGTAATTGCCAGGGGATCAGGCAGGTGAAGAAGAGATCTTGTGCCTATCCTATAGTCACCAAGCTGCAGCAGAGCTGAAGCCTGGCCTCGCCCAGCCTTATGCTTGGAAGCCATCACATTTTCTGCTCCCATCAGCCCACAAAGGTATCTGTGAGCCTGACTCTATCCCAGAACACCCTGGCATCTGGGCATCCTAACCACAGCTGGACCCAGCACACATTTTCCTCCATGGTTTCCTCTTAGCTCAGTAGCTCTGGCATGGACACAAACTTGTCACCTTGTGAACACCACTCAGCTGGGCCACCCTGCTCCCCATCTGTGTACCTGCCAGCCCAGGCATGCCACAGGCAAACGCTTCATTCCAAGACATACAAACTTTAATATTAAAATAATTTTGTATAAAAATACTTCTGGAAACAGTCTCTCATGCACCACAACGGGCATCACAGCCCTATTCCTGGCCAGAGGGAGCCAGAGCAGAGCCAGAGCAGTAGGCAGAGGGTGATGGAGCCAGCTCCAGAGCAGAGCAGCACCAGCCATGGCTCTCTTGCTCTTGCTGTGGAAAGGGCCTCCATGGAAACACAGCCCCTGAGCAATGGAGAGCATCAGCCAGAGCAGTCCCTGGCCCCAAGCCACCCCCAGAGCCCCATGGAGGACACCACTGCGCATGGATGGGCCCCCCCAGTCCTTCCTAGTCCGGCACAGCGCAGCGGCTCGCTATATCACTCCTAAGTCCTCGTAGACAGGCGACAAGCTGTACTCATCCACAGACTGCTCCTTCTTGTGCACGTGCTGGGGCTTCACCACCTGGCTGTAGAGCACCTCCACGTTGTTGTTGTTGCTGCTGTTGAGGCTGGGTTTGACAAATGCCTTCTCGAGAGCAGCATTACCCCGCTGCCTGCCCAGGTCCCCGCTCTTCTCGGTGCCTTTAGGGATAAAGGCTGCCTGGGGCTTGGGGGCAGGCACCGGCTTGGGGCC
>NW_009942856.1:0-1738 GCF_000696875.1 Nestor notabilis | reverse complement strand
CCTGGGGAAAGGAAGCAAGTGAAAACTTGGGAAAACAAGTAGATGAAATACAAGAAGAGAGATGAGAAAGAAACTAATGGCTTTTAGTGAGTGGTGCTGGTTTGGATTTGTCAAGGATGGAGGTGGAAAGAGAATTGCCTTGTGGCTCTTCCTTGCGGCATTAATGAGTCTGTGGTGTGGGAAGGGAGAAGAACAAGCCATGGCCATGGAGGTAAGGTGTAATGCATTACAAGTACGTGCATGCAGAACGGTGGGATTTCCTTGAGGAATGTCACTCAGGTAGATTGGGGTTGATAGTGTTATGCAGGTTTTTGCTATGGCAACCAACACAGTGTCTATGAATAGCTACCAAGTTACCTTTGGACACGGGACCAGGCTCCTGGTGATACCAAGTAAGATTGCTGAGATTTGGGTCACTGAGTTGTTGAGTTGGAAACTTCAATCCCCCCAAAGTGAATGTTTGCTGGGAGAGCAGCGAGCTGCAGTTCAGAAGCCGTTGCCAAAATGTAGCACCAGCGATCTCTTGGTTATTGCTGTATCTGCTGGATATTGCAGAGCTGCAGAGATGCTCTGCAGAGCAATAATGGGAATTTCACAAGCTGTGGAGCTTCCCTGGGCCAGAAGGTGTAAAACTGACAACTTGTGTAGGTGCAACTTACTGTGCCACTGTATGTGAGCAACTTTTAGTGTTCCAGGTACGTGAGCTTTGAAGGGAAGAAATAAACTACAGAGTTTTCTGCGAGTCTATTTCAGACCTGAGTGTATCTATTGCACTTGTAGTTAGGCAACTTGCAGAGTTCACATACCTGGAGGAATCAGAATTCCTACTCTAAACAGGAGTTTATTAAACTATTGGAAGGAAACTCATGACACAGAGCTTGCTAAGACAATGTTGCAGGCATGAAGCTACTCACTGTGGCACAGTACCTCTTACCATGCAGGGCTCACAAAAGACCTCTGGCAGACCTTTTGGAACTTGCACTGGGGGACAATCATCACTAAAGTGCTCATTAATTCACTGGAGTTGCTCCTCTGGGGTCAAGATTAGCCTGTATGTGTATTTCCTCTGAGTTGGGCAATAGCTCCACGTTTACTCTAGCTGTGGAATTTCATGTGTCAGGCTGAGGAATGGTAAGAGAATCTAAGATCTCTGCCACACCAATTCCAGTCTGACCAGAGATTCAGAAAGTTTGCTTTGGAGGAAATCGAGAATGATATAAATCTGCATGATACAAGCTGTGTGCTAAAGCAGTTCAGGATTTCTACTGCAGCTTGTTTGGAAAAAAGGCATAGGTCTCAGTCTGATGTTGGAACAGTCTTCTACTGCTTTCTCCCTGAAATCAGTCTCCAAAGCGGGCTTTCTTGGTAGAGTGGACAGGAATAGCATTCCAAGAACTCCTGTTCTTCCACCTGGAATATACCCTTCGGTAAAGATGAAATTGGGCACGGTGGACAGCTCAGAGTATCATGATTTACTTCTCAATCTTTACTGGAAGAAGAGGTCTCCTGGGGAAAGGAAGCAAGTGAAAACTTGGGGGAAAAGATATCTTTCCTCCTTTGAAAACTGTGACTATATACTCACACCTGAGAACCTTCCCCAAGCATGTGAAGCCGTGGGAAGGACTGCCACCCTTCTGCTGCTCCTCTGAGCCTAGGAATGGCTGGGCAAAGGCTCGGGGAGATGTGCTGCTTCTCAAGTGGCTTGTGGGGCTTTTTGTTATGGAAGGAAATGCTGTGT
>NW_009942855.1:0-703 GCF_000696875.1 Nestor notabilis | reverse complement strand
CTAGCAGTCAGATAACCCTCAAAAGGTGATTATGTGAATTCCCAGAAGAGAAACTAAAATTGAATGGAGAATAATACAGCAAGCCACAGGAAGTTATACTTTGCCATTTTCATTGAGAGGTTTATTCATACTTAAGACCCTGGGTAAATAAAACTGACAAACTTCCATTGAATTTTCTATTTGCGTTAGAGATATGTGTATTCTCTGAAACAATTCATCACCAGCTGCTTTTTTTGTAGGTGGTATATTAGCCTTGACACTAGTAATATTTTGACAGTTATGTGTGACTGACACCTGACAATTAACACAGGGAAACTAACAGCATCATAGTAGTTTTGAGCCTCAAAGGTATCACAAAAAAGGCCCCAGTTCTCCAAAAATGGATAAAAGCAGGAGATGCCCAAACATTCCCAGAGACGACATTATCCCAAATCACTGTAACATCTACTTCAAGTAAAGAGTTTGAAGCTAGAAAAAATCAGTGTGCTGCCTCTAAACATTTTGGGGATCCACAGGAAAGACAAAGACCATCTCAGTCTTCTGGAAGAAGCACTGGAAGAAACTCTTCTATCAGCACTTTCTCTTTTCTTTATAAGTTATTTCCGGTGACATACATAGCTCTAGTTCCCTCACAAACAATAGTAGCTTGTAGTAGAGTTGGCCAGTGCAAATCTGTGCCCCAGGGAGCTGGAGCAATTGTTTC
>NW_009942854.1:0-3623 GCF_000696875.1 Nestor notabilis | reverse complement strand
CTGCCATGATTTTTCAAATATGATGGACAACCTTTTGCAACATTTGCTATTGTCAAGCCTTAAGTACTGCTCCCCAACTGAGGAACATAACCAGGATCCAGAACAATGTATTAAAATGGCTTGACATCTTCCACCTGTGTTGAGACAGAAACTGCATTTCCATTATGCTACTCACCTGCAGTTTACCAGTAATACCAATTATTTCTTCAGCTCTAATCAGCAGCCAGGTGAATTTGGCAAGTAGCAATGACCTTTAGACTCAGAAACATGGAAAGGACAAACTGTTCCCGTTGCTAACTCCATCTGACCTTACAACCATTAAGAAAATGGTTTGCTGTGGTTTATTCCATCAATATGTTTTACATTATGGTCATTTTTGATGTGCCTCTTCTTTCATTCCTTTCTCAGGAAGAAAGGGAGTAATGAAATGCTTTCTTTGGGGTTTTCTGTTTTTCTTCCTCTAGCTTGAGGTCAGTGTACCAGGGCATATTGAAAACTGTCCCAGCTCAAAAAGAAGGGTTATGAGATCTGGGATGGGACCAGGTCCAGAACAGATTAGAAGCCCCATTCAACCATGCTTCAAAAAAGCTGGATTTAAAACAAGCAGCATTAGGATTTGAAGTCTGATACCTCCACCAGCAGTGATGGGTTAGTGGAGTGCCCTGGAGACACAGATTCCTGCCCCCTGATCTTGAATGAGGCCTTCCAGGGCTTGTTCCTATAGGTATATAGATGGCATTTTCACTGGCTCTTGTGGAGAACATAACAAGGAGGGAATCTTTTACCACTTACTTCACCTCTCTTTTAAGGATCTTCATGTCTCACCACAGGGGCAATAAAGCACTATCAGAACAAAACAAAAAATAAGTTCTTGCTTTACTTTGCTGCTTTGACAATTTTACTTTGGGTTCTACTTCCCTGTGATTTCTGTGGTGCATATTTTTTTCCTGCTGCCATTTTTCTTCTCACCTGAAACAGAGATCTCCCTAGGATCATTTCTCCTACAAACAGCTGCTTTTGTTGGGAGCACAAATCCTGCTAGAATCTCTCAGTAGCTAAAAAAAAGCCTTTGTGATTCCACATTTCCAATTTTGTTGCTTTTTTTTGTTTGGTTGGAGGTTTTTGTGTGCTGCCTGCATGAGGCTTCATCTAGGAAAATTTGCAGTAATAATACACTTACATTAACTTGTCAGGCAAAGTTAGACATTAACTAGTCAGGGAGAGTTAGACAAGACTCTTGTTCCAGGGAGAAACTGATATCATAGAACCATAGAATAATTAGGGTTGAAAAGGACCTTAAGATCATCTAGTTCCCATCCGCCTGCCATACCCTCTTCATAATAAAGTATTTTTAGCCAAAAGTTCTTTTTTTTCTTTTTTCTTCTTAGGATATTAGTAGACTTCATGAATGAGATTAATCTGAAAGGAAATCTAAAAGGATATCCACCTGTAGTTTTAGTGATCTTCCAGATGTTGACAGTCTCGCCCTTGTTATTCAGCACAGTTTTGCTTTATTGCTCACACTGCACACGGAGTAGTAGTTTTCTCACAGAGAACTGGTCCAATTCATGGGGCTAATGCTAAGTTTACATCTTCTCCAATTATAAAAGGGCCATTAAGTTCAGATAATGTGAGATATAAATGTGAGAGGAATTCTAGGGAAATCATAATTAGGTGCAGAGACATTACATGAGTTTAATGACTGAGATTTAATTTCAGTTTTCAGGATTATAAATTGAGAAACCTTATCTAGCTCATCTTCTTTTTTTCTTAATTAATTGGAAATTTATTTCCAAGCAATTAAGGCAAAGATTTTTTTCAATCCCTAAGTGTTTGTGAGCTATGTACTAATGTTCTCTACCTTGCTTTCAAACTCTGCCCTGCTAATTTATTTGATATCTTTCTGGTAATATGGTAATGCCTGTGTGTGTTTTTTATATAAAAAGAGCAATCTTCACTTCAGTTTAGATATTCTGTAGGAAATTAAGTTGCTTAGGACTTAGAACAGTAGCTTTTCATAAGTGCTGATAGATTAGAAAGTTGGTCTATTACAAAACCATACATAAGGAACAAAATGAAGAAGTAGCATCATGCTGCAAGTGTCTGAAAAAAGTAACTTGCTGAGATCTCCTGTTGTGGTGGTTTATGGATTCTAAGTTACATGATCTCAGCAAGTAAAATTGTCCCACTTCTAAGCATTTAGCTGTGGCTCATTTAATTCGACTCTAGCAATGTACCCATTAGGTGTCTATCCTAAATCAATCATCTTCACTCTCAAGTGAAGAGTGACATCTCCAAGTAAGGGAAGCTAATCTCTCTCAATGCAATTAGCTCTTTGCATTTCATATCTTGATGGCAGAGGAAAGATTCTATGTGCCAAACCTACATGCTACCTGGGTGCTGAAGTGTGATACCCAGTGGGTTGGTACACCCATACAAGAACTCAGCTGTTGGGTCCCCTGTTCGGCATCATGTAAGGAAATCCAACCTCCCCCTTCACATAAGGATGCATGTAAGAAGTGAGAGCTGGTGCCTTCATTTGTTTTTTCTTCTTCTGAAGCGCTGCTCTAACCAAACATGAATGCTGCACCATCCTGAGTAGTAACCAAGCATGCAGCATAGAAGACAGTCACTATGCCTAAAGACTGAAACCTCATAAGAAAAGATTTTGGAAGTAGATGTTGCTTTTCCCTTTATCTTTCTGAGCAGGATCATATCTGCCATGTGATCAGCTTTCTTCAACTCTCTAGTCTCACTTCTTTATACCATAGCACTGAAATGCCTACTCTTCTATTTGCTATTGCTTTCAAGAAATAGCACTAAATATGCCCTGGGAGTTCAAGTCAGAAGCAAGTTTTTGGCCAAAAAATCCATCCATAACACAGATCCTCCTGGTTCTGAGACAGAGAGGTTGTGACTGAATGAAGTATATGATGTCAGCTTGGTTCCCTTTATCCATCACTGTCACTCTGCTGTTGTTCAGGACACGTATTGCACTTTTGCAGAGTACAGAGTATGATAAGAAAACAACCCCCTTAAAATTCAAGGTGCTGAAGTACATATACACTGTCTTCGTTTGCCAAACCAGGTTAAGACGTTTCATAGAATCACAGAATATCAGATTGGAAAGGATCTCAAGGATCATCTGATCCAACCTATCTTGGCAAAGCATGATGTCACCCTGTCCAGCTGAATCTTAAAAGTGTCCAACACTGGGGAATCCACCATTTCCCTGAGGAGATTATTCCAATGGCTGATTGTTCTCATTGTGAAAAACTTTCACCTTGTGTAGTCGGAATCTCACCAGGAATAACTTGTGGCCATTGCCCCTTACCTTTAACATGTGACTCCTTGTAAAAAGGGAGTCTCTATCTTCTTTGTAACCACTCTTTAAATACTGGAACATGATGATAAGGTCTCCCTGAGACTTCTTTTCTCAAGGCTGCCTTCTTCATCCTCTTCTGCTTGTTTCCAATCCCCACTGCACTTCAGTACTGTCTCTGTCTGATTTGTACTGATAAACGTTGAACTGGTCTTAAACTAGAGTGCTGGCACAGGATAGCTTAATTCAAAACCACTCCAGAAGTTCATGGAATTATATATATTATATTATACATATTAAA
>NW_009942853.1:683-1157 GCF_000696875.1 Nestor notabilis | reverse complement strand
TCAGAGCATGCTGCCCTCCCAGTACTGGTACTACATGATCGAGCTCTCCTTCTACTGGTCCCTGCTCTTCAGCATCGCCTCCGATGTCAAGCGCAAGGTGGGCTGTGGCAGTGGGGCAGAGGGTTCTTCCCCCTCTCGGGGCCCATCAGGGACCCCCCAGGCTGGGGGGGGTCTGGGGCCACGGTGGGGATCTCGGGTACGAGCGGGATGTGGCGTTTGGAGCCTGCTCCAACCTACAGCTCCCCCTTTCCTGGGTGCAGGACTTCAAAGAGCAAATCATCCACCACGTCGCCACCATCATCCTCATCAGCTTCTCCTGGTTTGCCAACTACATCCGTGCGGGGACGCTCATCATGGCCCTGCACGACTCCTCGGACTATCTGCTGGAGGTACCGCTCCCTCCACGGCCACCTCCGCATGGAACCGTGGCACGGTTCGGGTGGGCGGGAGCTTAAAGCTCATCTAAAGCCCCGG
>NW_009942853.1:0-413 GCF_000696875.1 Nestor notabilis | reverse complement strand
GTCCCCTTCGCCCCCCCTTCCCTGCCCCCCCAGTCTGCCAAGAGGTTCAACTACGCCGGCTGGAGGAACACCTGCAACAACATCTTCATCGTCTTCGCCGCCGTCTTCATCATCACCCGCTTGGTCATTCTGCCCTTCTGGTGAGCTCTGCGTGGCCGGGTGGGGAAACTGAGGCACGGGGCAGGGAGACGGGTGGGCTCCTGGTCCCTGCCCGTTACCGGAGCTGCTTCTCCCGGCAGGATCATGCACTGCACCGTGGTTTACCCGCTGGAGCTCTACCCGGCCTTCTTTGGCTACTACTTCTTCAACTTCATGATGGCCGTGCTGCAGTCGCTGCACATCTTCTGGGCCTACCTCATCATCCGCATGGCCCAGAAGTTCATAACTGGAAAGGCAAGAGAAGGGCTGGGGGG
>NW_009942852.1:0-1623 GCF_000696875.1 Nestor notabilis | reverse complement strand
GGAACAAAGCAAGAACAGGCCAACATGGTCTTTACCAAAATCCATCAGTTTATTTATTTACACAGTCAGCAATAAATAGAGGAAACCCAGGTGGCAGGAGTGCTGGAAGTGGGACCCACCCCTCCAGCAATGGGCACGGGCTGGGAGGCCAAGTCCTATGAAACAGAAAGGGTGCAAGAAGGCAGAGGGATACTGCAACTGGGGGGCACAACCCCTGGGATAGGGTGAGACTTGAGCCCTGCTAGAGGGCAAGCCAAGGAGGTGAAGGACAGGACAGGGTTGGCAGAGGAAGCAGCAGGCAGAGCCTGGCATAGGCAGGGGGCCGCCCCCCGCTTTTTGGGTCCCTCCAGTTTTCACAGCCTCCCAGAGCAGAACCACAGGGCAGGAGAGGGGTCCCCCTCCCCACCAAGCCCAATTCCCAGCTCAGTGAGATGCAGCTGCAGGTGGGACTAGACAAGATTGGGTGCACATGAGCTGGGAAGGAATCCCACAGGCAAGATTACATCAGATACTGACAACACCAGCTTGGTGCCAAGCACAGGGACACCTGAACTCCTTGCCCTCCCTGCCCTGGCTCCACCAGGAGATCCCCAGCCACATCTTAAGAGCTTCATGCTCCAGTTCAGGGACACAGCTCTCCTCTGGTAACATCAAGCCAAGCCCTCCTGCCCCCCAAAAGCGGGCAGCAGCCTTGGGGCTGCAGGAAGGACAGATGCCACAGGGCAACTGCCCCAGCACAGGCACCTGCCTTTAAAAACCTACAATTTACATAAAACCGCCATGGTAAAACCTTCCCACAGAAGAGATGCCACGCAGAGAAGGGTGATGAACGACCCCAGGCAGAGCAACACAATCCCTGAAGTCCGATGTGGCAGGGCCAGGCAGAGCCTGGGGCGATGTGCCCACGCAGCATTACCGGCAGGTGCAGGACTCTGCTATCATGTTCTCGTACTCCTTGTAAAGGATGCTGCCATCACGCTCGATCATGAGGACACTGATGGGGCTGTAGCGGTAGGGAACGCAGGAGGGCCAGGGCACATTGGCATCCACCAGCTGATGGACAAAGCTCTGCACCACAGCATGGTTGGGCGCATGGTAGTCGTGGCGGAGCAGGCGGGGACAGGCACCCTTGCAGTAGCGTGGGTTGTAGCGATGGGGAGCAATGATCCAGTGGTCCCAGCCCAGCTGGGCAAAGCTGACAGGGAAGGGGCGCAGGGAGCAGTCACTCTTCTCCCCTTCCTGCTCCCGCAAGTAGCCAGGCAGGTCGTGGGCCAGCGTCCCTGTGTCACGCCGGTGCCGATGGGGGTCTGCCGCCAGAGATGCCAGTCCAGCCTGGGTGTCATTGAGGTAAAGGAGGAGGAAGGGGTGGCTGGGGGCTACTGGGGCATCACGGCCACCCATCCGGCCAGCACGTACACAGACGTGCCGCAGTGCCAGGCTCCCTACACTGCCATTCCTTGACACCAGGTAAGGAGTGACATCTGCTTCGGCCCAGCCGCGGCGCGGGCGTGCGACAGGGCTGAGCAGTGCCCCAGGTGCGTCGCTGGTGGCTGACAGCTCCAGGGCACAGAGGAGGCGACCACGGGCCAGCGGCAGGCTCGGCAGGTAGACTACGGTGGCTCG
>NW_009942851.1:8254-30377 GCF_000696875.1 Nestor notabilis | reverse complement strand
AAAATATATATATATAAAAAACTTTCTTTGGCAGGGTAACAACAAATAAGAATGTTTTCCCTCTTAAGCCACGGGGCAAAGCACAAATGTTAAACATGCCCTGAAGGCTGCACAACAGCTACTGGGGTATAACTTTAGGTCGGGGAGGAGGGGCAGGAGGGAGCAATGCAGAGTTGTCACAAAGCCCTGTGAAACTGGAACTGGAAGGCACTTACTGAAGCTGTTAGAAGTCTGGTTTACACAGCAAGCAGAAAACTTCCAGAACAAGTTGCCAGGTGAAGTTACAGAGGCAGATGTCAGTCAGCTTGTTCAAAACAGATGTGAATGAGCTCATGGACAACAAATCTATAAACATTTCTTAAAGAGGATATATGTGTATACCTCTAAAATCCCCAATGCAACAACTACGAATGAAGGGAATATGTAAGCCTAAGTGGTCATACTCAAAACTCTGCCCCAACAGCATCCTTTCTGCCACCGTCAGAATAGAAGAAAGGTGCTAAATTGCCTAACTCAACCAGGTATTTCTTTTTTTAGAAAAAGCAGAACTCTTTTGAAATCTGAACAAATGGATTTGTTCTATCTTTCAACACAAATCTCATCCTCCATTAAAAGCATTCAAAATCTGTTCAGTTGTCCATTGTAAAATTATATTGTTTTTTCCTATACTACACCAAAACCAAGTATCTTTTTACATTACAAAATCAAATATAAGATTCTTAAAGGAAAAAATTGAACAATTTGAATTTAATATATATTTCTGCTTTTCAAATAGATATCTCTTAACTCCACTATCGCTGAAAAGAATAAAACTAAACTGAAATACAGCAACTAATGTTGCTTCAGTCCAGCTCATTACTGTTCATTACATATCTGTTATTTTGTTCTGTAGAAAGCTGGTAAGTAACATAAGCAAAATAAAATTCAGGCATTTTAGAATACAATTCTGACAAAAGCTACTAAAAGTTAATTTTCCCCCTAATAATAGAATATCTCCCAATATGTTACTTAGCATTAATAATAGTTCTGAAAAGGCAGAAGAAAATTAACACATTTCTTGTTTCGAAGTCAGAATATGCTGCAAACAACCTTACTGTTTAAAATTACAGACTATTTTAATCTGCCTCAAATTCCAATAAAAATATTTTAAGATTAATAAAAAGCACTATATAGTTAATATAATAGCAGGACAACAAGACCTACCTTTATATTTTAAGCAGGAAGTGATCTTTAGACCAAAGCTAATTACTTTCATGTATTACAGTAAGTCAGAGCAAGGCAACATTTGCAACTGAAACTCAGATGCTGATAAAACAGTTTTAGGTCTCACTCTGCAAGCCTCCATAGGTCTGCTCTTTGGGATGTCTACAGTATGATATCCAACTGGGATGTCTACAGTATGATATCCAACATATTTTCATAAACTTGCATGACATACTAAGAAATCCAAAAACTATTTCTGCATTATATACTGTATAATTAAGGTTTGATAGTTTAAAATGGAAGGATTATTTAAAAGGGTCAGTTTTGTAGGAACAGGCAAAATGAATTCTTCAGAAGATATGTTTTAAGGATACAGTATTTTGATCTCCAGCCTGACCAAAAAAAACATCTATTAGAAAAGCATGACTCAGCTCTGACCTAAAGGGTTTGTGCTACTTCTGGTATTTATAACACATTAAGATTTCACTCATTCTACTTTAGTAAATTCACCTATCCCTTGTTGAGGGCAGTAAAAACTATTTTCATCCACTACCTGTTTCATTAGTCTTTAAATTTTTGAGAATTAGTATGATATTGTATTACCTACTAGTGACAGTATGTTAATTAAGCTTTTTGGAGGCTGATTTAGTATACATGTAGCAGCTGTTTGTTAACCTAAACATCAAAATCTTGTGCCCAAATGTAAGGTAAAGTCTTTTCTAATGTACAGAAAAGTTTCAAGTACAGAACTTCATGTTGTAATTTTTCCCCCACTTATGTTTTACAGTTTTATAACAAATTGGCAGTTTCAGACTAGTATGGCAGCTTTAATCCTTACAGGTCTGGAAGAAATGACACTACTTGAGCATTTTAAATATGCCAACAAAAACTTTGGTTTTGATCTTTAAGTTATCAGTGTTTTAAGCACATTTTGGGCAGGCCTGCACCATCAGAGATGACCACGATTCTGATATGGTGAAAATCATTTAATGAATCCAATCTATCAAAATCATGACAATAATTGGTTATGGCTGATCACAATTATTTTTAGCACAACAGCAGTACTTGAAATCAAATCATTTGTGTTCTCAACTTCTAAAGTTTTCAAACTGCATTTAAGTTTCTTCTAGTGCAATAAATCAAACTGAGCATTGCTGATTCCAAAACTAAAACATCCGAACAGCACATCAGGAAATCCTCAATGAAATGCTAACTTCAGAAGAAAGTGTGTATCAAAGGCCCTTTTGAGAAACTACCTTTGGAAGAACGTAATATATACCCTTTAAGTGTCTATCAGTAATTATGAGAGCGAAGTCATATAACTATTTCACTTTGTTTTAAACAATTCAAATTGGTTTATTTATGAAAAATAACTATGTTCGTTATATCTGGTTGTATGTTTAAACTTGAATACCAATAAAAATTATGGCAATATGTAAAGCTACAGTTCAAAGTAAAACCTTATCCTTATTGTAAAACCATAATTCAAAGTAGTTTTTTTTCTATGCTCCATGTATAGAAAAAACAGATAAAACCAAAATATTGGGGGTTAAATCTATGCAACCATTAAAATAGCTGAAAACTTGGGAAAAAATCCTTAAAACATTGTCAACAAATTCAATACCAAACAAAGGACTTAAAGAGCAAAAGCAGCACTGTTTGCTTTCTGAAGCTGCAAAATTACTGCTCAAATCTGCTAGAGTACTCATTTGCAACCACTAATGAACATTAAAATCACATTTAAAATACTTCCTGTAAAACCCACCATGCAATTCCATCAAGTGATTCTTCTTCACAGTACTTAATTCACCATATTTAATGAACGTACTTTCCAAGGGTAAACTAAAGACAGGTAATCCCATAACATTTAACAGAAGATCACACTTTAAATGCTTGCAGGGATTCTAAGATGAAACTTAGAGCTAAATCACTTGGTTTATGAAGCTCTTAATACTCATCCAGAAACAGCAATTTGAAAAACTGGAGTAAGTGTTATAATCCTGTGTGTGTTAAGGAAGGCATTCTCTTGCAAGTTTTTTTTGTCACTCCAGTTTTAATATGTAGCCAAATGCTACAGGATCACCAAGTAGTTTATAAAATGTTAACTATGTCATAATTTGGAGCTATGGTTGACTCAAGAAAGTTTAATGCATTCTTAGGGAGACAGTGGGACAGAAAAGGCAGAAAATAAAATCTATGAAATCTAAACTTATCCAGAATTAGTACATGCCAGCTCCCTGAAGCTGCACAAGAAAGGCATAAAGATGCATTAATCCTTATCCCACGTACCTGCTGTCAAATGACAACAGCTGGTGTTTCTTTAGCTTATCAAAACTAATAAAAATCAAACCAGGTCTTCAAAATTATGATGACAAATAGTCTTGCAAAAAAATACTTTCCCCATAGTTCTTCAAGAATAAACATGAAGTATGGTAATGGAGAGAAAGAGATCACTTGTGCCTTTGTAACTAATAACGTAAGGCACATGTGGGTATAAGGGACACTAGAGGGCTAGCTAAAAGGACTTCAGCTTCATCGTTCCCATCTGCTCCATGTCTCTTATTCCTAAATTTCTTCTGCAATTCATCTATCCCTACAAAAATAGTGCCACAACAGAGACAGCTGAGCAAGCATTTAGTATATGGCAACAAGCAAACACCATCTGCCATTTACAAAGAACACCACAGAGACTAGGTTGAGCAGTAAAACAGAGAAATCGGGTTCTACTGTATATCTACAAAAGTGAATCAAACCCAGGAGACCACATTTTGGAACAGGCAGGTCACACTAGAAAAGGCCTGAAAAAACTCCCATGGCAGCAGCTGAAGTGAAACCGAAGATACTTCAGTTCTGGCTCTTGATTTGGCACCAGTGTTTCTTCAATTCCATAAACCAACATAAGGAACTAAATCTGCAAAAGAATTTTAATTTGGAGTCCTCAGTTCGCAGGAAACTAACTACAGAAATTAACTTGCAATAGGGACAAATGAACAGGGCTAAGTGCCAGGCCTATTGCAAGGAAGCAGCAGTAGTAATATGCAGGTAAGAGTACTAAAAGGCTGATCAGAATCTCATGTTCTGCAGGCAACTAACCTTTGCATCGGCTTAGCTGTAACACGTAACTGCAGCCTGATATTGGTAGACAGCACGCTCATCTCGCACTGAAGGAACAGCATAGCAAGAAAGACTCTGTACAAGCAGATTAAAACTCCTGCAGAACACCTCAAATTAAATTTCTGAGGACAACTCAAGTGTCTGCTGGGCAAATTTAAACATGATTGCACATTGACTGTATGTTACAAGGCATCCAGTGGCAAAACTTGCTTAATTAGGTCACCCCCCTAATGTCCACAAACTCTTATCAATCCTGACAAGGCTAACAACAAAGTTGTTTTTCGTAAAGTCTTGCTAGATTCCTCACCCGTTTCCAAATGCTGCCACACAAAATCCATTTTAGGGAACTGAGACTCCTTATGCCATTGAATGTTTTGTCTTGTCAAAAGGTACAGCCTCAAAAACTGCTTTAACGCTGAAGTATTTCAAAATGCCCAAGGCAAGGTCTATTTATAGATCACATACCACACTTTTCAACTTTGTTTCTTTAGAAAGCAGCAAGTTAAATTCTATCTCCCTACTATAGTTACGAATGCCCAAAACAAAGCTATTCAAGTTTAGAATTAAGGTTAAGAGTTAAGACCTTTTGGATTTTCAGAAAGGAGATTATTTATATAATTTTATTTACATTCAAGCCACTGACAGTCACAAGATTTAGACATAAGGTATGCAACTCAACAACTCCCCTGCAACAGTAATTTTATTCAGAAGCTGAGCAAACCTAGCCACAGGTAATGCTTCCATAATGGTGGTGAGGATACAACTTGACAGCGTACAGTTCTATTCAGAGACCTGAATGCCAGCACAATGGAAAGTTGCACCAAAGGAGGTTTAGACTGGATATTAGGAAAACTGTCTTCATTGAAAGGGTGGCCAAAGACTTGAACAGGCTTGAAAGGTTGAGTCATGTTTCCCAGAGGTATTTACAAGATGTGTAGATGTGGCACTTCGGGACATGATTTAGTGATGGACTTGGCAGTGTTAGGTTAACAGCTGGGCTTGATAACCTTACGGGTCTTTCCTAAGTGATTCTACAGTTCTGCCAGTTCAAATGTATACAGGCTGCCAGTAATGCCCAGATAAACCACCAGTCTTCACTATTCCAAAGTGTCATTTGTATTTTAGACACAGTCACCACAAAATTCAACTTCCACGTGTGACAAGCATTAGCTAAGAACTCCAAAATAGTCCTTTCTGAGTAATACGAAGAGTTACAAACTATGCTTTACCATAGGAAAGCACTGTCAGCTGAAATTCCGTGAAACACATTGCTGCCATTCAAATTGTACTAAGTATAGAGATCAATACCACCTTACAAACTGCGTGAAAAATAGCTGGTTCAGGACGGATGTTAACGCCCTTGCTGACAGAGATTACAATTAATACACAACCTTTATTAGTCACCAGACAACTTATGCATGAAGTTTTGAGGCATCTTATTTATTATCTGAGCAACTTAGAATGCAAAACACTTCAAAACAAAAAAGGAAAGAAATACAACATGGGATAAAGGATACCTCTTTTGTGACCTGTATATAATGATCCTAAATGAAAGAGCAGTCCTCATGACAAATTTAAGTGATTTGGATGCACCATTTGAATCCTAAATTAACAGTCACAGCATTTCTTCACAGGGAGGCATAACTAACATAAGACAGCATCAGAGAAGTGAAGTTAAATTCATGCAGCATTAGGGCAGTTAAGTAAAACTTTATTTTGGAAGTGCCATATGAAAACATTACACAGCATGAAATCCTTTGGCCAAATGATTTAAGTGGATTCATATACTGAAAATACACTGCTAACCTCCTCTTTTCAAAGTGTGATATAACAGAACAAGCACATATGGAGACAAAACACTGCTTGAATTAACTGTATCTCCTTTGCAATACGAATCAAAGGTAGAACAGAAACAGACCAAGCTTATTCTCCCCAGGACAAAATTTACAAGCTCCATAACATAGAAAGCTTGTCTTCCAACTTTTACTTCCCTTCGCTCTGCCAGGCCAGATGGGTTTTCAGTCATCTGGCAAAAGCAGAGGGAAACCACACCTCTGAGCAGCATCACATTGGAGATTCCATCACATGAAACACTTAAGCAGCTGCCAAAGCTAAATCCCACTCCTCCCTGTCTGCTGAAGGAATGTTTTTCTGGCCTTATTTGCTGTTAATTGCTCTTTAGCTGGAGCTTACAATACTCAATTGTCACTATTACATTTTCTACACTGTAAAAGTGCTGGAACTTTCTCCTTCAACTATTTTCTCCATAATCAGAGCACCCTCTCTGGTTTAGCAACATAAACATTTGTTTGATATTCAGACTTATCTGGAACATCATAATCTTATTAAAAAAAAAATAAAAATCACAGCAACATATGTCACTAATGGATAACTTATTCTAAACATTTGTCTCACCTTTGACAGAAGCAATTTCACACAGGAAACATGGCCCTCATAGACTGCCGATAGGAGTGGTGTGATATTGTGTTTGTCTGGAGCCTGTAAATTGAGAAACAGTTATTTGAAGCACAAGTTCACACAGCATTAAAAGGTTTCACTTAAATCCTTACCTTCACTCTGCTGTTGACAATACAAAAAATTAAGAATATTATCCAGAAATGCATTCCCTCAGAAGTTTTTACTCTCCTTTTAAAAAGAAAAGTCATTGTTTAAAAAACAGGTAACAGCAAGATATTTCTTCCATAACACCTTTAAGGTATACCAAAGTTTGCCTATTTTTTTAGGCCAATGACATATGCTGCAGGGTCTCAGCTAGACAAATTTTTCCCAATTTAAAACCACTACTCCTAATTCCTCCATTTCCCAGCCAGCCTTACTTCAGAAACCAGTTTTGGCTGAAACACTGTTTAAGCTGTTTTCTCCTCTCTAATCTATAGTCCTGGAAAGAATAAGAAATGGAGCAACTGAAACGTTCCTATTTTTCCCTCCATTCCCATTAAACGAACTCCTGAGGAAACAATGGTCTTTCCAGACACCAAGGAAAAAATCCAAGTCATTTGTTGTTAAGGACCAAAGTTAAGATACCCTCCTATACATTAACTTTCAGAGAATTATTCCAAACCACAGTGTTTGGGGTGTACAGTTAAAATATTTAGAAACTTCACTTCATGGAGAACTTCATTGTTTTGAAGTACCAATACAGCCCAGCCAGATCTTTTCACGACAAAAGGCTTTGCATATCAAGCTACAGTAAAATGACTAAGTTTGCACAAGCAAGAATGTCTCAAAAGAAAGCAGCACACCCATTTAAACAGAGTTGATCCTGCCCTGCCCAAGGATGCATTGCACTGTCTTCTGAAGTCGCTTCCAACAAATCTAATATGTATTTCATGCAAACTTTATTTAGATGTGATCTCTCTATTTTTCTAATAAAGGTCAAATTAAATTTAAACTTTTTATAACTACAAACAACTTTTCCTGGTGTGTTGAAAAACATTTAATAAATGTAATCTTAAGCTTCTAACCTGCAGGAAACTGCCTCTCAAATATTTTTAAATACAGCAAATTGCTTAGTTGGATCCAAGTCTTTCAGTAACCATTTAAGCACTTATACCAATTCCTTGGTGAGGGCGAGGGAGAGGCAGGGGAAGACAGACCATAATGCTCCAACATCTGTTTGCAAATTGATGTACGTACATTAATATCGGCTCCTTTCAATAGCAGAAACTCCAGAATCTCAAGCTGTCCACAGTCTGCTGCATAGTGAAGAGGCTTCCTCCCACCTTCAAGTGTCCGGTTGACATCTTCACCCTTCAATGTAAACGTAATCTAATAAGCAAAATTTTAGAGCTAACACACCAAGACCAACTTGAAAAAAAACCACACCTTCAAATATGCTGAAGAATGTCCCATCCAAATATTTAAGTCATTGTCAAAAAAACCACAAAAATTAAGGTCCTCAATTTCCTTTTCCCCATCTATACATTTAAGACTGTAATGCAACCTTGGTCTCTCCTGCCACGCTGCATCCCAAGTGTAGTAAGTATCCAAGTGCACTAGGTAACTTATGATTAAAGAAATATTAAAACATCATTAGAGCCTGTAAAAAATGCTCATACTGGATTGTTTTGCTTTTTCTTCACTCCAGCTAGGATTCTAGTTATCTGGCTAAGTTACTTTACCTGCTTCTGTACATATTGATGTTTTGCATGCTGAAACACCACATAAGGCAACATCACAACTAATGGTAAATAAGTACAGACCATCCATAACTTCAAACCCAATTATGAAACTGGCCATTCTGTTTTATAAATATCACCTGCCAATTCTACATGACACAAAAAGTCTGAAGACAGTCAAACAAATCAGGACACAGGAAGCTGTACTCTGATGCCACTCATACTAGTAGATTGAGACATCTCTTAAGGTGTAAACAAAATTTAATTTAGTGAGTGCTTAAGCAGCTTTGTTTCTTCACCTTGGGTTGTGCAACTAGGATAAACTGATTTGCTGCACTTCAGTAATGACAACAAGTTACTGGAAACCAAACACTTACAAGCTATGTGGTAACTTCTTGTTTGTATGTGCAAGTAACATTAGTATTTTAGGTAGTGGCCAAATTCAACACCATACATCAAGCCCTGCATCTCCACAGAAAAAACAAGAATTTCAGTTGCAGCACCAACTCATACTTCTCTACAGAGCCCCTACAGTTAACTCCCTTACTCCTACCCCAAATCTCTAGAAAGAGCACAGAATGGAAGGTTTGACATTAATCTTCCAGACACTACCTCCCTTCTAAGAATGGAAGGGAAGACTGTCAGAAGGAAATCCTACTCTGCATTTGTTATTTTATATTACCAGCCAACTAACAATATGACTCTAGATTTCTCCTATCAACAGGCTATTCAATTCTTCTCATAATACACCATGCTGCAAGTCAAAGCAATGCAACAGTGTTTAACTGCAGCTGTTAAACTGAAACACTGTACATTCTAAGGTTTCAGGTCAGAACTTCACACTATTGAAGGTTATGGATTCAAAACAGCATGAAGAATGCAGCAAGTAGCACAATTAAAAAAAAAAACAAAAAACAAAAACAAAACCAAAAAACCTCTGCCACTACCTGTTAGTGACCCTGAAACACAGCTATGGCTTCTGACGTATGTTGGACGTTCGGGAAAAAAAAATACCCCTTTTATTCTATCTATATTTTTACCTAGAATTTGCAGAACAGTAACAAATTATACTTCTAAACAAAGCCTACCACAGCTGTAGCTATGTGGATTATCAACTCCATACAACAGTTCAGAATGTAAAATTCCATTGAGACTAACTGAAGGTCTAATTCTTTGTTTATTAGTAAAGCTGTTGCAGATAGTCTTGTGATGTAAATTCTCTTGCTGAATTTCAGTATAAAAGTTGGTGGGAATATGTTAACAACTGTCCCCCAATAACAAAGAATAAAAAAATCATCCAGATCACAGTACACTAACAGCACACCAACAGCCACATTGCTGAAAAGCATAGAAGGATGCAGCATATACTTAGCTCATCTAGAAAATTAAGTTCTATCCATATGCTTATTTGCATCTTGTCACTTCCCATTAATGTTAACACAGATGGCATTCAAATAGCACATGATGTTTGGAGATACATTAAGGATTGGGATGCACATGCTTAGGAAGTCAACCATGTAGAAGCCATGCAATCACTACCCCAAAACAGGCTCTAAAAACTGATGCATGCTAAGACATGGTAAATAAGGTGGTAAGGGAAGAGGACAAGCAAGCTAACCCCTGGTACAGCACCCTGTAAATCTACAAAGTTCACATTCAGAAAGAAATTTAGAATCATTATATCTTAAGACTAGGACAGTCCAGCAAAGCTCCCCCTTCCTTAAGCTGATCCCCTTGTTCTCTCCTAAACTGGTTGTGGAATAATTTCCTGCTGGACAATAACCTTTTGGAAGTAGAAAACAACCCCCAAGCAACAAGTTTTCTAAGTTTCCCTTAAAGATGGTGAAAGCCTGTTTATAGGGGAGTACCTAGCAAAAACTGCAAACAAAGATGTCTCAAGTGCAGATCACATGGATTTGAATACTAGCACTGAGAAAACGTGCCAGAAGCATTCAAAGTCAAACCTAAGAGTGTCTTAGTCCAAATTAACGGAATGAAGATAACCTTTAAGTTACAAAAGTAAAGCAAGTACCCCTAGGCTCTGCAATAAACAAAGTCAAATACCCAGTTCTTTCATGGGTGTGAAAAAGCCACTGTAAAACAGACCACTGAATGTTCTACAACTTTATTTGGCCTTTCCTATGCCAAATCCAAGACATATAAAAGTAGGAAGGGAGATAAATAAATCAATTTCATGTGCAGGGATCAAACCTGGCTTTGAACACTTCCAGGGCCAGGCTGGATGGGGCTTTGAGCAACCTGGTCTAGTGGAAGGTGTCCCTGTCCATGACAGGGGGGTTAGAACTAGATGATCTTTAGATGACCCAAACCATTTCATGATTCTATGAATATAATTTATAAATAAATATACAGATATGGCTGGCACCTGCTCAGTGGGTTTGTGGTTTTTTGGGTTTTAACTGATGGAGTGATAAAAAAGGTTGAGAGATCACTTGTCTATAGTTCTATCGGTACCTATGGAAACAATAAAAGAATTCATTTTCAGAGGGAGTTTCATTCTGGAAGACTAAACAGTTTCAGTGGAAATTTTATAGCTGAAATAAAAATAACCCTAAACCTTACCCCTACACACAGATAAAGACCAATTGTTATAAAACTCATCAGAACATCCTTGCAGTTCCCATTTGGAGAAGATGTCTTTAGACATGGAAAATATTGACTTTGTACCTTTACTTGAAATTCTACTAAATGTTTCGATCTTTGTCTACACCAGCTGCTACTTATGTGCTTAAATAAGTCTCCAAGATACAAGTTCCATATAAAATCACCTATAAAATGAGAAAGTCAGAAAACCACTTGGACCCTCATAATCTGAATTGGCAGTACACTGGTGCCAGAGGCAGTAGCTACTACAGCTGCAACAATAAGCCTTTCACTTTGCTAGACAGTGATGTGAAACACATCTAAGATCCTAGGTAAGGTTGTCAAAGATTATCTAAACAAGCTGCTGTTCTCCTTTAAGCATAGGATGTACAATCCTATGGGTGTTGATTTTTGTCTTAACTGGATGAGCACTCCCAAGTTGAATTCGCTTGCTCTTCCACAGTATCCTGTTCAGCTAAGCCAGGGAGAGATGTTGACTTAGACAGTTAGGTACCCAGTTTTGACAGACTGGCCAGCCATGACAGACCACATTTTGTATAGGAAATGCATCTTCTCTAAAGGGGACATCTAAAAAGTGATTGACTATGCACTAGAGAATTCAAGAGTACACATTACCAAAGAAGTTATATTTTGTAGTTATAGCAAAACACACCAAATGCCAGTTCATATGATAAGAGAAAATCTAAACCTAAGGTCAAGATTTGAGTCCCCTCTCAAATAAACAAACTGGCATCTAAAGTCTTGTAACAGGCTGAGCCAGGAAACAGCACTGGAAGATTAAAAGAAAAGAGTTATCTCTATGTAAAGTTTTCTGAAATTATTGTGGTTCTGAATCATATCAGCCAAAGACATCATACTGAATGTTATGAACTTGGGTATCAGCAATTTCATCAGGTGATGATTCTTCATACTAACATCCAAGACAGCAAAGCAACCAATATTTTGGTAGGCCAAAGCTAAGACTGTACCAAATTGCTGCTAAAGATCATACTCAGCTCAGGCATATGATCAAAACCCACATGAACTGCCAAAGAGCATAATTTTTGCTTTACACCTGCAGAAACACAAAATCTTACATATATTAGGGAAAAAAAAAAAAAAACAAAAAAAACCCCAGAACAATTCTCCCAGGACGCTTGATGGGACTTTTGCCAACTTCTGGTGTCTAACAGAGCAGCACCAAGGTTAGTAGTTAAGAGGGTACATGGAGACATAATTTAGCCAAAATCAAAGAATCATATTAACTTCAAAATAAAATACACCCTTAGCCAAAGGCTACACCTCTCCTTAAAGAAGATTATTTAGTTTCACTTTCCTTCACTTGAATTGGACCTATCAATTCAATACAATTGTGTGAATGTTTATGCAAAGCCTCAGAAAATAATCTGTCCTTGCAAAAAGAAAGACATGATCACCTCATTAATGACCTTCCAGAATACACTGAGTTTACTTAGTCAGACATTTAAGGCTAAGTCTGGCATAAACCTCATCAGTAATGTTTTTCTTTGTAGATCAAAGACCTAGGGCACCAGCTATGTAATAACATTAAGATCCAGTTCAATACATAAAGCATCAGAAACAGCAGTTAGCAGGTATCTGCTTTAATCCCCTCTATCAAAATCTGTTTATAGGTAAAGAAAAGCCTCCTTGTAAATCTCCAATTACTAAACAAGACAGCATGAAAGATTTTTACAGCACGTTGGTGTTATGTCCTACTTAGAAATGTCACATACATGGATAACAGCAGAATAACAGCAGACTTTTAAGTATTGGCTTCAGTTGAAAACTGGCTACCAAATTTTCACTGAAGGACAGTGAAAACACTTTTAGAATTTTCTCTGCTTTTTAAATAACTAATAGTAGGGTTCACTGTAGCATCACCTGAAAGCAACTATCACCCACTTTCCATAATGGAGCAATTCAATATGTAAAAACAGACATTCTAATTTCTTCAGCAAGTACTGTCAAAATTAGTTACTGTTGAACTTAATTCTTCTACTACCCTCTATCTCGCACATTTTCCTTGCTAATCTACCTATACAAAACCCCTGGTGGTATCTCCTGTCCTTTTCCAGTTTAAGTCCACTTAAGGTTTGGCTTTTTTAGTTCCACCCCTGCACACCCTAGGAAAGCACCTACATTCTTCTTGGAAACCCACCCCAATTCCACTTATCATGCTCCCCCTCTTTGTATGTAAGCTCAGAGAAGAGTTCCCTAACAGCCAAACTGCCCTCCTGTCACAACAGCTGGAGGTCCCAGAGTAATGTGGAATATTCTGCACCTTAACAGCTACTTTGAATAAGTCTGCCCAATTTAATTTCTTGTTCTTTTGCAGCCCTAGTTAAAAGAATGAATTATTTCACTGACTTTGTCCCTAATGCACATTACAGTATCAACTCTTTGAAAATTTTGAATGAACATAGTCATAAATTTAGTCATAAATTACAAGCTCCTTATTTTCCAGGCATATTATTTAACCACACCAAACTGATCCTGTCCCTGAACAGTTCTTACCTTTTCTGTAGACTTCATTACACAGACTGTAGTCCATGCCTCTTTTGGTCTAGCTTTACCTGCTAACTCACCCCTTCCCCAGTTCCTGCCAGTTTCAAAAGCATTTAGCCAAATGATCTAAACTAAACTCATTTAGTGTCACTCTAGTATTGCTACACACTACTCTGTGCTTCAGTCACAGGCTTATTTTACAGTCGCACACAAACTGAAATCAAATCTGAGCCAGGTATCCATTCACTAGGGCATTATGGTTTGCCAGGAGTGTTGCTCTAGAACATTAATGACATGTGATTAATGTCACAGCTTACCGATCAGTTTAGCACCCATTTTCTCTTGCGTAGCAGTTACAGTGGTAGTCCTAGCCACAGTTTGATCCTTTGCATCCCTGCATCAGAATTAGTGGCTGAATAACGAATCCAATGTGGGAACTAGTAAGCCAGAGAATTAAATTGATCATTTTCTTCTTTCTAGTTGAATCTGTCCTTTCATCTTATTCACCACTTGGCACCTGATCACACCACAAATAAGTAGCTGGGACTTACACTGCAGTTATACCACAGGAATAGAAACTGAAAATTGTGACCTCATTAAATCCTATTGCATAGGTTAACTGTATTAGTAGAGCAGCGTCTGTAATACTGGTGGCATTAAAATGCTCTTTCACATCTAGAACCTACGCCATATCCCCATATGTACTTATCCTGTCATGCAGAAATAACTTAATTTCCCCATTTTTTGCAACCCTTTCTTTCCAGTTTTAATGAACAACACCAGATCCCATGCAGTCAGATGTCCTTAAAGAGCAGGGAACTATCCTGTGGGGTACTGGGTAATTTTTGTCTCTATTATTCTGGAAAAAGATGAATTCACTGTACACTCTGTTGCATTACTTCCATCTCTTCACATACAAAGGATGTCTATTCTTACAGAGTATTAGGTAACTGACATTTTAAATATAGCAGTAACTTCATTGCTGTTGTCAGAGTGTGAAGGAGGAAAACTGAAAAAACCCTCTTTCTATAAAGAAAAGTTAAAACCTATGCATGAGATATTCCAAATATCTTACTGCATATTGAGGATACTACTTCCAAATTCCTCATATTTTACTTTCTTCCCCACAGGCCTTTATTCATACTGGTTGTATTTGTTTTTAAAAATTCAACAAAAGAGATTAAATGAGATAGTTCACCACAGGTATTTCGAAACAATCTCATTATACATATCTATAGCAAAAGATGTTAAGGATTCAGTTCGTGGAAAGCAACAGCATCTCAGGCTTCAAGCATTTATATTCCTCAGGTGTAGGAACAACAGGCAAACATGTGCAGATGAAAGAAAAGTAAAATTTAGGTATTGTACCTTATTGTTTCATCACAGTGCATGGCCTTTGCATCAGATGGATGCAAACATTCATTACACAACATTCTTCACTTTAAAGTGCATGGTGTAACAACAACAACAACAAAAAAAAAAAAAAAAAAAAGAAAAAACAACTGGGATTTTATTGCAGAATAAACATTTGGAAACAGGTGAAATTCAGTGTAGTATCTGCTTTCTATGTTCATCTCCATAAGATGTCTTTAAATAAATAAAATAAAAACAAAAAACAAAACCACACAAAACCAAAAAAATACCCCCAAAAAAACCAACCAAACAAAAAAACCCCAACCAAACACCAAAACCAACCAATTCCTAGCAGATAGCTAGGTATGCTTTGATACACCCAATAGCAATGATGGAGGTTTAACTGAAATGTAAAATCTTTTTCACATTGTGGCATACTGAATCCAGACCTCACCCTCTCATTGAAAATACCATGCTCAGGTGTCCCAATTTAATTTTAACTTTGTAATTTATGCTGTTGTATACAATCCAAAGACATATTTTCCCATGATGAGAACTACACTGGTATCCACCAAATGAAATCTTTCCCTCTGATCTAACTCAGTTTTAGTTTTTACACCTGATTGCCTGAAAGAGTAAGCTTTATGGTTTTTGGTGGAATATAGATCACCTGAGCCTTGAGAGCACTTGTATGTCCTCAGCAATCCTGATGGCCCCCAAACTCTTCACTCTGAACATGTTCTAGTATATCAATGCCTTTCTTGTACTAGGAAGCCCAGAACTGGACACAGTACTCATATGCAGCCTCAGAAGCAGTAAGAAGGGAAAAATTTCTTCTAATGTGCTGGCTGTTTTCTTGCTAATACAGCCCCAAAACGCTGTTAGCCTTCAATAATGTAAGGCCACGGTGCAAACTCATCTGCAGTTTAATGTCTACACCAGGACCCTGAAGTCCTTTTCTAAAAAGCTCCTACTTAGCCATGTGACCAATCAGGTCATATGAGGAATCTGGGCTCTTTGCACATAAGCCCCAGGAATGTCTCAACAGTGAGAAAATCTCAATTGTAAGAAAACTGCTAGTTTTGAACTTCAACTGAAGTTCAGCTGTCATACTGCCACCCCAACATTCCTGCAATTTCTATATTCCCTTCAGTTGACCATTTTGCTTTCACCTTCTGTGTAACTCTGTTTATTGATTACAGATTGCTAAAAATATGTGACCAGGGACATAAGTTCTGTGTCCAAGTAACAGCCTTGAAAAACACTCTTAACAAAACATTTCTCATGATGTCATGAATGAGTCCCAGAATGCAAAGGCCCTCAAAGCATCTTAACCTTCTTCAAGTCAGACAAGCTGCACTATCATATCAACTGTATTCAAATTAAAAAAAAAAAAACAAAAAAACCAAACAAACAAAAAAAAACAAAACAAAACAAAAAAAACCCCGACAATCTGATGTTTCATCATAGAAACAGAATTTTATAGCTCGCCTCCTCTTAATTCTATTTCCACTAATCAGCTGCTTAAGCACAGAACTGAAGCCTCGAATACCCCAGTTTACAATTAACTTTCTTAAAAGACTTGAGAAGAACTAAAATTGCACGCTATGAGTTCGAACACAAAGAAGCTCTCATTTTTTACTTTTGGTAGCACAAAAGCAAAATAAGATGAGGTTTAGCACTGAAAACTCAAGTGCTACTACTTCAGTTTTCTTACTATTGAAATTTTTCCACTATTCCTCAGGCTTATGTGCCATAAGCCCAGATTCCTCATAGTGACCTGACAGACATTGCTTTCAGCCTCCTTAGTCTGCTTCTGAAGTGGTTCCATACGTATTCCATCCCTAGTTCTCACCTCATGACTGCCAAAGAGCTGAATCACATACTGTTAACCTTAACTTCAAGTTGGATTTGTAGGTGTCTTGTTCCAATACATGCATTTCTGTAAAATGCTGGAGAAATCAACAGGATTATAGAACACCACTTCTTAACACAGAGCTCTCTATATAAAAGTACTTACCTGGTGTGCACTTTAGGCCTTCAGTTCAACAATCCCACAATGTTCTAAGTCTTTTGAAGTAGTGGTGTAGTTCAACTGAGTTTTTCCCCACTACAGAATAGTCTCAGTGTCTAAAACGCAGCACTGACTTTGAAGAAGTAACTTGAATTCCTGCCAAGATATAAACTGATCTAGCACTTTCACAGGTTCTTGGAGGATACTGACAGAAATACCCTTAAACCGAAATCAGTAATTCAGGCCTAACGGCTCTTAAACTTATTTCTACTTTTCAAGTGTTAAAATTAACACAACTCAAAACATCTTCAAGTAGCAGCAGCAATAAATTAATCTCTTCTCCCAAGCTGGTTATACAATTTTCGCTACAAATTTTGTCATGGTAACCAAAATGGAGCACTAACCTGAAGCAGTTTCTGTTGGGAAAGGCAGAGAGCATAAATATCTGCATCCATTACTGAAAATGGCTCAGTTTCAAATTGCTACATTAGACTTACCCTCAATATCTGCTGTCTTAATACAAATCTTAAAATAACTAAACCCCTAGTCTAGTACTTTAGACAAGGAAATCATTTTTGTAAGCTTCCAGGATTCCATCATAACCGCAGACTAACATGCCATTTTCACGTTGCTGTCTGTTTTCATTAATTAGAAAAAAGAAGAGTTCAAATGACCAGCTTGTAGCACACCTTGCTGCATCATATTATTTAAACTTTTCTATTTTTTTTCCTTCCTGTGAGAAGAAAAAACTCAACATGCAGTGCTTCCAGGATTACAGAACTAAGAATTTGGTAGAGCAAATGAAAAACAAATTCCACATTTCCACTCACCCTGATGCACTGAAACAACTATTCAAACAAAACAGGAGGCCTGAGAAGAAGCAACATATATATATTCTACTCAGCAAGATTATTGAGTCTCAAGTTTTCTTGTCCTTATCTTCTGATTCACAAGAATGATGTTGAAAAGTTATTGACCCTGTTGCCCTGGTCAGTATTCAAGCCTAAGAACAAGAGTGGAACACAGTGAAATAACTAATATCTCAAAGCCTGGGTTAAGTCCAAAGAACAGAAAGGGAAGGAAGAAGATTGAGTGTTTATCTTGTGAATTGTTTATGGTTTTGAAGCAGATTTCTTCAGTTAAAAACCAGCAGTAAGTTCCTGCCAAAGCTGAGAAACCAATTCATTGTAACTGCAAGTAGGCAGTTTCCCATGGCAACTGCAAGAGTTTTGTGCAGGATCCAAGTCTTCATTTGAATCCTCTATATTTTCAAAAATTACTTACTTTCAGTTGACTAAGTAAATTAACATAACCCTGTCTCATTCAACATGCCACAGGGAGACTATTGCTCAGCAGTTCAGCAAATTCTGACCATTCCAGAAGTTTTCCAACTGCAGCCTGAGTGGACCAGTTGTCTGTGGACAACTGAACAGAAGCAAATGCCCTAGATTTATTGTATGCAATAACTGCTTTCCACTTAGAGAATTTCAGAAGATCTAGAAGTTCTGTGGGTTTTAACAGCAGAGAGCAACTGCATTAGCTAAACTTTTCTACTGACTATGTTTGTGTTCATGGTAAGAGAAATGTAATGCCTTTTTGAGACTGCCAGGGTTTTTATTCCCTGTCCTCCAAGTTTCATAACCTGAAGCAAAAAGGTATTTTCTCCCTGCTGTCTTTTATACACTGTATGCTTTGGGGAATATTTGGGACAAGCCATCTTTACACATTCCTCTTATCACACCTTACTGAAACAAACAGAAATGGCAAAAACATCCACAAGAAATCCTGTAGATTATGATCAAAAAACAAAATCAAGTTAACAGCTGTTGAGAAGGGAACTTCTTGAATACAGCAAGTTACAGGATAACAGTCCCACTAAAAAACTTGCACTGGTTTATCAAAAAAGAGGCATCTGTTCCAATGACAGTGTGAGTCTCTCCAGTTGGCATTTTGCAGCAAGTTCTACAACCAGAGCAGAGAGAGATGTCCATGTATGTTTAAAATGGGTATCTACTTTGCAATTCTCTACTTTGATAGAAGCCTCAGCTGCTAATGATAACACTAATACTTGGTGTACACAAGAGAATTAATTAGGAACCTGATGATGGATTTTGCCTGTCTTGATGTGGCACTTGAAGTACTCTGAAAAGCTTTTATAAGCACCCCTATACTTACTTTTGCTTAAGCCAACAAAAAGATACTTAACAAGCATACTTCTCAGGCTTTGTTAGTGGTAAAACAGTACCTATCTTATCCACCATCATCAACTGTAATCTGAAGTCCTTTATGTCAGTCAAAAGAATACAATTCCAGAAACAACTGCTAAATAAACCGAACTACTGAGCCATCTGTGCTTCAGTTGTTGCATCAGCATTTTTAGAGACAAACCCGACATACGAGTTGTTCTGTAGAACAGTAATGAACATACCATTTCCTAGCTATGACTTCTAGAAATGTGCTACAATCCCAGTTTCAGAGATGCGTCAAATATGTGCATTATTGAAAACAGTTGTTCCCTTCCCTAAATCCTTAATCTAACCAAGTCCTGAGTGAGAAATAGTGCAAACCACTCATTATTTGCATTAGCAAGCAATGAAACAGGAACAAAGCGATCAGTTTTGTAGGTTCTCTTACCTCTTATGAAATCCTATTTAAAAGTTTTGTCCAAAAGCACTTTCTTAGTTAGGTAACAGCTCAGATTAATGGCAGCAACTAGTTCTGACAGAGTAAGCTGTTGCAGACAGAGGTATTATTACTTCCACCAAGAGATTCTCTGTCCAGAGTACTGCTTTAACTGATTAATGTTAATGCACTAAATATTCCAGATCATGGACTGAAACAGCCTATGATCAGACACACTTCCTATGCTACCTTTGCTTAGAAGAACTGTTAGGATTTGGAAATAAAGGAAAAATGCTTTTATAGCACCAGGGTTTGCCTATCAGACATGATACAGGGGACATTACCAGAATTAAAAGTAGTTAACCACTAATTCTTAAGGAATCACAGCCAGATCTAATGACGTTATACCTTACCTTGACATAAACCTAGTATTCACTTTAGAGAGCTACGCTGAGTAGTGTATCCACTGAACACAGAACAGTGTCCGTTTTCACAGGCAACACTAAGCTATCCTAAATGGCTTTTTCCTCCCGAAGTGACTGGCCAGACTTCATGTTTTAATACTGCTGCATTTTGATCTGATTTGGATTATACACTCTAGGAGTATACTAAGCAGAAAATATTTCAGCCCACATGGGTGTTAAATGACTGCTGAACAGACATGAACCATATTTAAATCAGAAAGCAGATGAGGTCTCAGTAGTTCAGTTCTATACCATCAGCAGGCTGACAACAGATGACACTAAACAGTAAAATCTACCTGTTCATGTAGTTTCACAAGAACTCAAGTTTAACATGTTACATGATCTAGTCATGGAATTCTGAAAGCAAATTTGAACAGATAAAAATACACTGTAACATGCTTCACTTCCTTGGTGCCACTAAGTTTGTATTAGAGTAAAATATTAAGTCCAAGGATAAAGCAATTCAAAGGTTAGTAATAGGATTCAGGCTATTTCCATCATTAGATCTTTGCTCCAAAAGATAACCAGCTAAGCAAGGAATAAAAGCCATTATCATCCAATCTGCACTTAGCTGCTTCTCTGAATTAAAGCATTTTCAATTAGTGCAAGAGCTCCAACACCAACAACTGCATTAAAATCCTCAGGACATGTTGTCTGAAGAATGCAAAGGAAGTGACTGTTTTCCTTCTAAAGCAGTAAGCACCAGCTATTGCATTTCAGTTCCAATAGATGCCAGCTTGATAGTTTTACTTCTACACAGGATCTAAAGACCTGTGATGATAGAAAATACCCCTCACAATAATAAATATGAATTCTCAAAGATAAGGTTGTACTCCATCATGAAGATAGGAGAGGATAAACAGGGAAATAAGTATATCTTCAAAAAAAAAAAAAAAAAAAAAAAAAAAAAACCCCAATTTTAAAAAAAAAAAAAAAAAAAAAAAAAACAACCATCAAAACCTTAAATTTAAGTAAGTGGGGTTAACATCATAAGCATGACTGACTTCTCTAGAATTTGAACATGATATTCTCCAAGGCAAGATCTAGGAAATATTCTGTCAAACCCAAAGCAGCGAAGCTTAGCTTCCAAATAAGTTTTCATGTAAGATTAACAGGCATTATTCTCCTGTGCACATTGAGTTTACATCATCTTCACACAGCAATGCATAACAAGAAATATCAGAATCAGTATTAATCAGTTCCAGAAGTTTTGTGCCTTAACAGAGGTTTTTGATAACATGCTGAAGCAGTTCATGATTAGAATCATGCAAACAAAAATGGAAGTAAAAAGCTTGATCAGAAAAGCTATTTTAAATTCATCAAATAAAGGCTTTCTAATTACTTAAAAAGATACATTAACATCCACAGAATGGCTCTGTAAAACTAATTATATGCACTTACCAATACTGATATTGCACTTCCATCATTTAAATAATCCATCTACAAAAGTTATTATCTCCAGATTTCACCAGGAATTACTTTCAAAAATGCTTTAGTTAATACAGACTACTAACTTGCTACAAGAACATAACTAAAGACTTTTACTACGTCCAAGATAAGTTTAAGTAACAGATAATTAATGCCTCAATACAGGCCAAATCCAAGTTTTTTAAACCATGCTAAATAACTCTTCTTTGGCTAAAGAGATGGATAATACTATTATTGGAGTTACAGGAGTCAGCAATCCAGGAAATACAGATTCTCCCAAGTGCCTCACATGAATACAAAGGTTCCTTTGAAATTTTTTATACAGGGCCATACACAAAAGTGCAGATCTCACCTCACAGGAACTCTACTGATCATTCTTTTTATGTAAGGACTTGAAACCTCTTCCTCCTCCCAATTGCACTGCCTGAATCAAGTACTGGAAGTGTTTTGAACAAACAAAAATCCTTTTTAAACATTCATTGCCCATGGTATTTGCATTCATAGCATCATTAACAAATCAGTTTAGAAGGGGTACGCTGACGGTAACTGTTCTATGGTCAGTTCTCTACTTTTTGTCTCAAATAGCTTTCCAGCTCATCTTGCCTCCTTGCAGCTAATCACTAATTTATAGGCCACAAGTGTGTTAAAAAGCAAGT
>NW_009942851.1:0-8223 GCF_000696875.1 Nestor notabilis | reverse complement strand
AGGAAAGAAAGTAGCAGTCATTCAACAATAATTCAACAATAAGATCAAGACTTGATCTTAGCTTATAAGAAACTTTGAGGACGTTGACTCCATAATTAGACACACTTTAGAACATTCTTTGAACTTTTGCTGGAAGTATGACAAACAAATCTCTATAATACATTTCTAGTAGTGTTTTGGTCTGTTCATTTTATTAGCCACTGCATGCAATTACTCTATTTGACTTTCAAAGTGTGGCTGAATGCTAAGTAAAATGATTTCACTGTTTCCCTTTTAGCCTAACCAGTAAGGCCACAATATATATAAGCAAAGACAAAAATCTAAACCATACTCTAATTCTTGTTGCAGCAAGAAAGTTACATAAATTCTCTTTTTTTATTTTTTGAGAAATGCAATAACCCTTGGCATATTATGTATCTGTACTGAACTACATAATTACACTGCATACAAGAGACTAATACAGACCATAAAAACAGACAAAGTGCTGAAAAGCACCAAAACCCAAGTCCCTCAAGCTACTTCAAAGCCATATGCATGAGTATACAAGACCATATTTCTGAGAATTAAGACAAGAACTGTAACTTCTTCAATAGCACTTATTAATACTGATTGCTCTCCAAGCCAGAAAGCAGAGATACTAGTCCCTTAAACATTTAAGGAAACTATTGTTTCCCTCTACGTGTTTGCAGAATTTGCCATTGGTGTTCACAACCAACACAGGCTTCAGTGTCAATCTGCAGTAAAAAGAGACAATAGAATATACAGTATCCAATAAATATTTCAAAGTCTTTTTAATGAGCTGTGCTGATTTGTACCTACCCCTCCTCATAATGAGCTAAAGCAGAAAAACATCTAATTGTTCAAAGCCGCTGAAACTGCAACTTGGAAGAAAAACAACTGTTGTATAACTGACTGGTCAGTTATTGGCACTTACTAATTCCAGCTAATGCTTTTGTCCTAGTAATAGAAGATCTGTCTGCACAAATGACAACTGTCTCTTTCCACAGAATTCTACTGGCTCATAAATGCAACATTCAAGGTAGAGCTTTTGCAGGCGGCGAATTAAGAATTAACTTAATGCAAACCTTCAACTTCAGAAGTGTGCAAATTACATAAAAAGAAGTAACTTTGTTCACACTGTTCTCTGGACACATACACAGAAGTTCAAACAAGCACGAACAAAACCATAAAAAAAAAAATTGTTTTTAGAACACTTGGCCAGGGATGCATACGAAAAAAAGAAAATGTGACTTATGCAATATGATTTTATATACTCCCTCGCTTTCTGTATCTTTCCTGAATTTTCTCTTCTGACCTTTCATCTACACGTTTAAAGTGCCTTTAAGCCTCATAAAAATTCTTGGACTCAAGAATCCTGTATTTGAGTCCACTATGTTTTGCTTAAACTTGAACAGAGTATATGACCTGCAAGTCCCAATATCTTAACAGCTAGGCATATGCTCCTTCCAGAATAAGCATACAGGCATTGTTTGGTGTATTGTGAACCATCCAGGGGATTTCTCATTTATGCATTTTGACACTGCTGCAAGATCCATTCATTCAGTATTTTAACTTATGTGGCCTGCATGACTCACCAATTCCACAGTACCCATCAACATTCAATGCATAACCTTCACAACTAACACAACTTTCCACATATTATTCCAAATGGAGGCACAATACCATAATGCAAACCATTGCAGAACTTTCTCTTAGACATTTAGAAAGCATAGCTCATCTTCTGTATGCCCCCTTGTTGAAGTAAAAATCAGCTAACTGAACTGGAAGACAAGAGCTAGGCTTGAAAAATATGGCTTTAGCAAAGATAAAACTTACAAAAGTTTCATAAAGATAAAACTTATACAAGAGGAAAACCTGAGGTTAGAATAAGGGAAAGTGAGAAAAAAGAAGCAGTGCTAGAAGTAAATATTTTCCTCATACCACTGAATTCTTTGCTTTCATAGACTATTCTTGATTTTGTACTGTCATACTTAGTAATGCATGTGTTAAAAACCACAAACTCAGACAAAACAGGATATATTCACAGAAGAGAAAATTTGCTTTCAATTTAGGGAATGGAATATGTTAGTAAGACTTTCTGCAACAAAAAAATAAAATTTAATGTTTTATTTTCATCATTTTTTACTTTTTGCAGCAAACACCAATTAGACACAGCACAAGTCAGCATAATAACAGCCCAAACAGAAAAAAATAAGGAAGTACTTAATTTTTTATAAGCATAAAGAAGTCAAACATGAGTCATACACTTTGGCAATCTCTTAAAGACACCAAAAGTTTCAGAGCACAGAAGCCAACATCTGACATCAACATTTCAAAGATATTACTACATGTAGCAGTTTCAGATTTGTGAACATCTTATCCTGAAGGCTATTTATACATCAGATGGAAATGGCTTCAGAAACAGTTGTACCTGTACCTTAAAAGAAGAAAAAAGAAAAAAAAAAAAAAAAATGATTTGAGAATTCTGGGATATTCATTCAGTCAGCGAGACATTCATTCCATCACAATGCCAGGTTTAGATGAGAGTTTGTTACTCCACATAGTTCCTATAAACTACTTCAAAAAGATGCACAAACTATTCATATTTGTGAGCAATTCTCTGCCACATATCCTCAGATGCTGCTGGATCAGACTGGAGAAATTAACTAGCCATCCTGAAAAGCTGTTTTTCCATTAACCTCATATTTCTTATTGTACACTACTAAAAAGTAGGTGCTGCATTCTTCTGAAAGTTTCTGTAGTACATTCATGGCATTTTAGTCAAGAGTAACCATCATGAATGTGGAACCTGCTAACAGCAGGTTACAGTAGCAAGCAACTGTTTTGTTTCACAGAAGAAATGCCTGGGTTATGTTGAAATATGCAAAATGTATATATACAAAAAAATCAAACACCAAGTTTAGGTAGAACTAAGTAGTAAAACAAAACTGTATCTTTAGCAGTCACACTCCAGCACACTCAACAGTAGTGAAGAGGAAAATAATAGAAAGCCTAGAATACTCCAAATAAGGAAAAACCCACGTGCTACAACTATTGGCATAACACTGAGATATTCAAGGGGCTCCACAGGGGATAAAACTCAGTCCAGTAGCTAGGTCATTGCTAGCCCTGATAAACTCCAGGACAAACTACTGAGGCATGCTTACATTGCACTGTAATCCATGCAAGCTTGCAGGCTCCCTCTCACTTAAGAGCAAGGCAATTGTTTCCTAACCAGAGGCAATCTAGATATCAATATAGTCATAATAATGAAATACAGTTCAGCATTCAACAATGAAACACAGTGAATTTCAATGTATCCAAGGTATGGTTAATCTGTAACTCAAGTAATCCACCCATATACAATGACCATTTAAGCGTCTATTTTCATTCAGTTTGTTCCTAAAGAAGTCATTCCACTCAGAAGAACAGAGGTTACCCCTCAAAAGTTAAAAGCTATTTATTTCTCCAGTCTAACAACTCTTGCTGCAGACACAGTTAAGACTCTACTTCACAACACTCAGACCTTAACTATACCCCTGACTGCCACCCCTATTTATAAAAGGTATTTCTAAACAATGTTCTTGTGTTAGTCTCTCCAATTAGTTTTCCAGTAGTCAAGTTTTATGCATTTCTCAAGACATATATTCAAGCATCATTACATCCCAAAGAACTGCAAAGACTGTAGTATCACAATTTAGTGAAGGAAGCACAGGTAGTTGCTGTTCTGTAGCCAAGTTATTGAAGGTCCTCTAGGGATTTGGTTTTGTTTCAGCCATTTGTTTTATTATTTAAAAAACAAGATTCCACACCATAAATGCTTACTATGCAAGCACAGCATATACGTACTTTCTAAGAAAACATGTTTCACAATCTACCATCACTCCAACCTCTTAGTCCTCTCAGCAGCCAGGTGGCAGGAAAAACCCAGTGCTTCCAGTTTGGTTGACTGTCCTATCTTCTTACAGTATTAGGTTAGTTGATTTACGAAACATCACTGTAAGTAGCAGTATGTTTAGGAAGCGATGGTGTAGGGGATGACAGCAGCTCATGAAGTGAGGAATTCCCAGTTAAGCTATGGGAGATGAAGTTACTTTAGAACAAAACATTTATTGCAACTTCTTCCTTACAAACACAAGTTTATCTTCCTAAAAACTTTGTGCCCAGTGACTGAACTTATTGAATTATACTTGGCCTGAGAAATCTACTGCTGACTGGAAACACTACACATACACGTTGATAGAAAAGTCTTTTAAAGCAGTTGTACAGCTTATTTTGTTCCACTGAGGGAGGAGGATAAAGAAAAGGAAAAAGAGCAACCATCACTCACATTAAGAAGTTCTGCAGGCTTAATATACCCTGTTCTTCATCCGACTAGTACATTTCAACCTCTTATTCCCTCCCTTGAGTAAAAGAATTTCTCTAATCTGCATGGATCCTCCTCACCCATTTAACTGCACATTTGATGCATCTGTTCTCATGAAAGCTGCTGCTTTCTTCAGGAATTTTAAAAATTTGAGTGGATGTACGTGGGATGAGTGCAGAATTCCTTCAACTCCTGCAAAGACACCTCTGAAGCAACATATACTGGCTCTGTTCTAAAGAAAGACCATCAAAGAAAGAAAACAGTAAAAGCTATTTTTTAATCTAGTCATCACAAAAATAGATTACACCATACATAACTGTTAGCACAACATGCTAACTACAGTACTTCAGTAGAAATTAATATTTACCATACAGAAAAAGTTGTCTTTACATTTCTCTATTTAAAATAGTGGCTAGCAAGATGTTTCTTAGAAAAATCAAAGAAGTTTTACAGAACTATTCAAACTATAAAATAATCTTTCACACTTTTATCAAGTAGAAACTAACAAAGTCTTCCAAACACACAGGCTGGCAGCACTAAAATCTCTTTTGCCAAGAAACAAAGCAGTATCATTTGGCATTTGTCTGTTTCATTGCCACCCCTCAGAACTACTGCTTCTGTGAAAGGTTCTTTCTGAAGAAAGTATCTTAGGAAAATGCAAGATCTCTTTATATAGAAATGTATGAAATGCAAATGCAGACTCCTCCTTCCACCTCTGTATCCCTTCTTTGTCCAAGAACTGTTGAAGTGGCAGAAACTTCCTCTATTTAAAGAGAATAATCCTTTCTTTTCAATGACACGGTTTTCAAGGTATACTTTAAGTTTTACTTACCGTTTGAATCAGAGTCTGAGAGCTACCTTCTTCTTGGTACCTACTAACCAAATCCAAGATGAAAAAAAAAATAAAAATACTACTAATGACTCCAAAGACAGAACCTCCACAGCTTATTACACACAAGTGAAGAAAAGCCATGACAGATATGCAGGCTCACTGATGACATCCATTTATACTATTATTTTTAAAGTGCCTCAGGTCATCTAGTTAGCATTTCAAGCCCTGACATTCAGATATGAAACAAAATCAAAGGTCAAACCCTTTATCTTGTAACTGGCAGCAAAACTGCAAGATTATGGTTCAAAGCTGTATTGTTTCCAATCAACTAATGAGGAAACAAGACAAATGAGAAGCTGGAAATCAGAAGTTTCAGAAAGACAGACAAGAAAGAATTTTATGAAGATGCAGACTCCCACATCATAGGGAGAGGAAATTTCTACTACTGCAAAGTTATATAAATAAAATTCCTGAACAGTAAATCATACTTAGAACAGGAAAGCAGCAGGCAGCAGAAGCCACGTAACTGATAAGAAAGACAGTCAAAAAAGAACATGCAGCATGCAACAGACGCTTTTCTGAGAACTGTAACTATCAAAACATGATTTGCCTTCATATATTTTATTAATTTAGGAACCAAGAATGTAAAGTTCCAGCTGAGGTTTCTCCTACAGTTAGGATTTATAGAGTTCTCTTGACCCTTCTCATTGCACATTTCCTGTAGTGCAGTATAACATGAGTTCATTTTTGTACTCTTTTCTTCCTTTAAGGTACTTCCCTCTATTTCATTAGTTTCACAAAACACACCCATACCCCCATATAAAGCTTACCAAAAATTATCCAAAAAATTAACGAGCCATTAGGAAGGAAGAGGGTCAGTCAAAACTTGCCCATATAAACTTTGTTTCCACAGGAAACCAGGCCAAAAGTCTACTAGGCCACAATCTGTCAAGAAAACACACCAGTCTGAAAAGAAAACATTAAGAGTTCTTGTACTTCTGGCAAGTAGAACGTTTAACTGCGGATGACAGAAAGCACACTTGCAACGGGAGGGGAAAGAATGAACAAGATTAGGTCACAAATAAGGAGAAAGTTCCCATAGTTTACTCACTTTCTACATTAAAGGCAGTTCTCAAATGTATATATTGTTCAAGGATTGTAAGGCTTATTTTACTGCAATTATCTAAACACAGTGTCTCTTTTAAGGATTTCTACCTCATTAGTACAGTTAGATGACGCCCTTCAGCCTCTTTACTATAGCATCATCCACCCTGGCTCAATCTTCTTTCAGTAGCAGATGGAACTAAGTATTTGACTTTGCACTGAAGTGGATGAAGAGTGATCACATAAATCCATTTGCTACATAAGTTGCAGTGCCACTCAGAGTGGGAATGTAAAAAAAGCTTTGTGATTAGTACTGCAGTGATCTTGCAGATATAAACTGACTCAAGATGGTTACTGCCAAAGTTTTTACCTCAACAACAAATAAATGAGGATCCATTAATCACTACTGTGCAACGAGTTCTCTCTCTCTCTCTCTCTCTCTCTATATATATATATATATGGAATTCCTGCAAAAGCTGTAACAAGAATCCAAATCTGCTGTTGAAACACCCTGGAGGCCCCCAAAGCTGAGAAGAAATAAGACACATCAATGTAGCATCCAACTTTATTACACAGACATAGGTACACAACCCTTTAACTGCTAAATTGTATTATTCCCAGTTGTTACTTCTAGTACCTTAGAGACAGAGAAGAGCATGTGAGTGCACAGCCACTGTGATGCAAAGTCCAGTAGTTTAGCTGACGCTGTCAGAGAAGACTATTTGAGCTAAGCTGTTGGACTTTGTACTAAAGCAGCTGGAAGTACTTGCACATGTTTTTGTTTCGTTTTTTGGGTTTTTTTACCAAGAGTGCTACAAGCTTGGGTAACTATCAAAGTTGACAAGTGAAGCAAGAAGAACTTAAGTCATCGCAACAAGATGTCAGCACATGTCAAGCTTCCAAATATGATCATTCACTTGTTCAGAGATCCAAGTAATTATAGCTAAATTACATGTAAATCTCTGCTCTGATGTAACAGATTCTAGGTAATATTCCTGAACACTAAGGGTCCACTAAGCTTACGTACATGCACTTTCTCCAGAAATCTCATTGACAACTGAAGGCAAACGAGGATAGAATCCAGCCTCAAAATACAATGTACCTCAAGACTTTTTAGCCATTATACAGGTAAGGCTACTGTTCCTCTAGCACTCGCCCTAACTAGATATCAAAATACTTCACAGAAGGTTAATGAATTAAGCCTCAACACACCCAGTGGCTTAGCATCACCCTATTAAGGATGAGCCCTGAGGCACAGAGAGGAAGGATAACCAAACCGAGGCCACACATACGCATATACACGTAAGATCAACGAGGCAGGACTAAGATAAGGGTTGTCAATCCAGAAAATTTAATGTATTGACACATAGCAACTTCACCTGTATGCAACAGAACCAACATGGGTGCAGGAGAAGAGCAGGGCAACGAGTGAGAAAAAGTCACAGAATATCAGGTTGGAAAGAACCTCTAGGATCATCTGGTCCAACCTTTCTAAGCAAATAATGACCTAGACTAGGCGTCCCAGCACCTTAGAGGTGTCCAAAAGAAGGAAGCCCAGGAACCGAGAGGGCCGCGAGGAGTGGGAGGGGAAGCGCACCCAACCGCCTGGACTCTCATCACAGCGCAGAGCTCACAGAGAGCCTTCCCCCAGGCAGGTCCTGGTTCCTGCCACCCCCCAGCCCTATCCGGTCGGAGGGCCCTGAGAAGGACACCCCCCTACACACTCCTCTCTCCTCAGCCCATAGCGCCGCTCCTCAGCCGCCTGCTCCTACCTTGGCCACGTAGTCCTTCACCTCATCCAAGTCTCCGTTTTTGAGGGCCCACATGAATTCCTTGTCAGACATCGCGGCCGCCAGGCAGAGACGCGGGCAGGCGAGGCGAGCGAGGCGGCGAGGGGCCGGAGGCACCTCCGGGGAGCGAG
>NW_009942850.1:19835-20126 GCF_000696875.1 Nestor notabilis | reverse complement strand
AACCCTAACTATTCTATGATTCTGTGAATATATGTTCTTGCTCTGCACATGCACTGTCTGCATGGATGCTGATGTATAATGGTTTAAAACAAATAGTGTAGACTAGCAAGTTGAAATGAATCACTGAACAGCCCAATTAAAATTAATAATATGGCTTTTTTTTTTTTTTGTCCTGGACAAAGACGTAACCGTGACTTAAAGCTTAGGTGGAGAACCTTGGAAATATAACTTCATTAAGAAAAGCAGCAATACAATATGCAGGTAATGAACACTTATTCAGGTGACAGACAA